>NW_028172995.1:0-18777 GCF_963971535.1 Notolepis coatsorum
GCAGTGAAAGGGTTAACGCTTGAGACGCTCCCTCTGTTCGGGTTTAAAACCTTTATCTCCACCTTTGTCAATCAAGTTGTACGTGTTTGAAGCATAGCAATCTGGTTAGAGGTGGTGGAGAGAATAAAGGTTAGCATATGAATTGTAATCCTTGGTTAGAAACGAAAGAGTGGATGGATTATCCAAGGGGGGGGGGGGTCCTGAGGGGGGGGGGGGGGGGGCGAGCAAGAGCATATGTATGTATTGTAAGTATTATGTATATATCTCGTAACCTACATTTATATTGATTCAAATACTGGACTGTATAGTCCTGTGATTTATTGTGGAGATTTACTGTTAATGTTTGTATGTCTAGTTTTATGTCATGTCAAAAAAATTATAAAAAAATTTGTTCAAAAAAAATAGTTGTACGTGTTTTAATATATTGTTATCCTTACTTGTCTAATTGTTATGCTGTGTGATTTTATATGCCTTTTTCTTTGCTCTCTTTATGTTTTGCTCTTTATAAATAAATTTAATAAATAAATAAATATATATACAGTATATATAGTGAATTGATTGGTGATACACAATTTTGTTGTCAAAGTTGATCATAAAAAGCGATATTAAGTCAGTTTCTCACCAAATGGAGGAGTATTTGAGACAGTACAGTTTCAGTTTGATACTGTATCATACTTCCTGTTAACCTGCAGCCAAATATTATGACCAATGATTAAAATGGATTTAACATGTATTTGCCTTAAGGCAGATATTGTGATAACTCTGTACACACATCTGATTAGCACTAATACTCAGTAGTACTCATTTATATTCGACTAAAGAAAAAGTCACGGTTACATTTGCACTCTGGTTGGACGCCAAACTTCTTTTCGTTGTACTGTACTTGTGCTGTATGATGACAGATAAACATTTTTTTTAGTCAATGTGTTTTTATTACAGTTTTAGACGTTACAGTAGACATTACAGACGTAACAAACATACGCACATAAACAAAAACAAAACAAAACCAAAAAAAAGTTCACAGAGCACTTCATATTACAAAATCATTACTATACAGTGTCATTATTTCAGGAAGTGAGACACATATGGTCAACCGTTCCACATAAGAAATAAAGGGCTGGGCGGCTAGGTGGTGTAGTGGGCAAGGCGCTCGCCATCAACGCTGGGTTCGAATCCAGCTCTCGGCGTTGCTATCAGCTTGGCTGGTCGTTCATACTAACACAATTGGCAGTGTTAGGGGTGGGAAAGCTGATGGGTGGGTCCTGGGCGTTGGAAAAAGATAATTAAAAAATATATATATAAATAAAGGGCTGCCGCACCACATCAAACTTTCCACTTGATCCCCGCAATGTGTATTTGATCTTTTCCCCCTTTTTTTATTTTTTTTATCTTTTCTCCCATCCCAATGTTAGTCGTTATACCAATTCCCAATCCCCGTCCTGGTCCTCCGACAGATGTGTAGCCAGCCCACCGCGTCTTTTCACCTGGCAGCGCGGACTCTCACTGAGAGGGTGTAACGTGTGGAAGGTCACACTACCCCCCTTAGATCCTTCCCTTGCTGTGCAGGCGCCCCGACCGAACTGTAGGAGTCGCTGTTTACAACGACCCGGACCCACCCACCGGCTTCCCTCCCGCTGACTCTGCCAATCGAGTCAGTATGACGGCCGGCCAAGCCGGAGGCAACGCTGACAGCTGGATTCGATACCAGTGTCTCTTGCGTTGGTGACGAGTGCCTTCACTTCATCACTAGATCACCTGAGGAGACAGGATCTCTACATCATCATCACTAGATCACCTGAGGAGACAGGATCTCTACATCATCACTAGACACCTGAGTAGACAGGATCTCTACATCATCACTAGATCACCTGAGGAGACAGGATCTCTACATCACTAGATCACCTGAGGAGACAGGATCTCTACATCACTAGATCACCTGAGGAGACAGGATCTCTCTACAAGACACCACACATCCACATACAGAACACAGCAAGCCTATAGTATATATATATATATTCGGGCAAAGAGGGCAAAGAGGGCATGACTCCAATCATTTTCACCGCAGGAGGTCTATAAATAGCCGGGTCCAAAGGGGGGGGGGGGGGGTGCCTCCGATTGCTGAGACAAGTAAGTAAGTAAAGTTTATTTATATAGCAGCACTTTTCACAGAGAGAACTCACAAAGTGCTTTACATACAGCAGAAATAAAATATAAAATATAAAAATAAAAAGCAAGAACCATTCAAGTGATAAGAGACAGAACAAAAACACAATGCATCACAGAGAAACAAAACAAAACAAAAGACATATTCTATTCTATACCTGGAGGAGAAGCTCAAACATTACCCAAAGGCCTGTTTAAACAGTAATTTTTTTATCTGATTTAAAAAAAAAGTCAACAGACGCTGCAGCTCTTAGGCCACGAGGAGGAAGGGCCTTCCAGAGTCTAGGAGCTACAGACTGAAGGTCCTTCCAGAGTCTAGGTGCTACAGACTGAAGGTCCTTCCAGAGTCTAGGTGCTACAGACTGAAGGTCCTTCCAGAGTCTAGGTGCTACAGACTGAAGGGCCTTCCAGAGTCTAGGTGCTACAGACTGAAGGTCCTTCCAGAGTCTAGGTGCTACAGACTGAAGGTCCTTCCAGAGTCTAGGTGCTACAGACTGAAGGGCCTTCCAGAGTCTAGGAGCTACAGACTGAAGGGCCTTCCAGAGTCTAGGTGCTACAGACTGAAGGACCTTCCAGAGTCTAGGAGCTACAGACTGAAGGGCCTTCCAGAGTCTAGGAGCTACAGACTGAAGGGCCTTCCAGAGTCTAGGTGCTACAGACTGAAGGGCCTTCCAGAGTCTAGGAGCTACAGACTGAAGGGCCTTCCAGAGTCTAGGTGCTACAGACTGAAGGACCTTCCAGAGTCTAGGAGCTACAGACTGAAGGGCCTTCCAGAGTCTAGGTGCTACAGACTGAAGGGCCTTCCAGAGTCTAGGAGCTACAGACTGAAGGGCCCTCCAGAGTCTAGGAGCTACAGACTGAAGGGCCTTCCAGAGTCTAGGTGCTACAGACTGAAGGGCCTTCCAGAGTCTAGGAGCTACAGACTGAAGGGCCTTCCAGAGTCTAGGTGCTACAGACTGAAGGACCTTCCAGAGTCTAGGAGCTACAGACTGAAGGGCCTTCCAGAGTCTAGGTGCTACAGACTGAAGGGCCTTCCAGAGTCTAGGAGCTACAGACTGAAGGGCCCTCCAGAGTCTAGGTGCTACAGACTGAAGGTCCTTCCAGAGTCTAGGTGCTACAGACTGAAGGTCCTTCCAGAGTCTAGGTGCTACAGACTGAAGGTCCTTCCAGAGTCTAGGTGCTACAGACTGAAGGGCCCTCCAGAGTCTAGGAGCTACAGACTGAAGGGCCCTCCAGAGTCTAGGTGCTACAGACTGAAGGGCCTTCCAGAGTCTAGGGGGCGCTACAGACTGAAGAGCCTTCCAGAGTCTAGGTGCTACAGACTGAAGGGCCCTCCAGAGTCTAGGAGCTACAGACTGAAGGGCCCTCCAGAGTCTAGGTGCTACAGACTGAAGGGCCTTCCAGAGTCTAGGGGGCGCTACAGACTGAAGGGCCTTCCAGAGTCTAGGAGCTACAGACTGAAGGGCCTTCCAGAGTCTAGGGGGCGCTACAGACTGAAGAGCCTTCCAGAGTCTAGGAGCTACAGACTGAAGGGCCTTCCAGAGTCTAGGAGCTACAGACTGAAGGGCCTTCCAGAGTCTAGGTGCTACAGACTGAAGGGCCTTCCAGAGTCTAGGTGCTACAGACTGAAGGGCCTTCCAGAGTCTAGGAGCTACAGACTGAAGGGCCTTCCAGAGTCTAGGAGCTACAGACTGAAGGGCCTTCCAGAGTCTAGGGGGCGCTACAGACTGAAGAGCCTTCCAGAGTCTAGGAGCTACAGACTGAAGGGCCTTCCAGAGTCTAGGGGGCGCTACAGACTGAAGGGCCTTCCAGAGTCTAGGTGCTACAGACTGAAGGGCCTTCCAGAGTCTAGGTGCTACAGACTGAAGGGCCCTCCAGAGTCTAGGAGCTACAGACTGAAGGGCCTTCCAGAGTCTAGGAGCTACAGACTGAAGGGCCTTCCAGAGTCTAGGAGCTACAGACTGAAGGGCCCTCCAGAGTCTAGGAGCTACAGACTGACCTTCCAGAGTCTAGGAGCTACAGACTGAAGGGCCTTCCAGAGTCTAGGTGCTACAGACTGAAGGACCTTCCAGAGTCTAGGAGCTACAGACTGAAGGGCCCTCCAGAGTCTAGGTGCTACAGACTGAAAGGCCTTCCAGAGTCTAGGAGCTACAGACTGAAGGGCCTTCCAGAGTCTAGGTGCTACAGACTGAAGGGCCTCCAGAGTCTAGGAGCTACAGACTGAAGGGCCTTCCAGAGTCTAGGTGCTACAGACTGACCTTCCAGAGTCTAGGAGCTACAGACTGAAGAGCCTTCCAGAGTCTAGGTGCTACAGACTGAAGGGCCTCCAGAGTCTAGGAGCTACAGACTGAAGGGCCTTCCAGAGTCTAGGTGCTACAGACTGACCTTCCAGAGTCTAGGTGCTACAGACTGAAGGGCCTTCCAGAGTCTAGGTGCTACAGACTGACCTTCCAGAGTCTAGGTGCTACAGACTGAAGGGCCTTCCAGAGTCTAGGAGCTACAGACTGACCTTCCAGAGTCTAGGAGCTACAGACTGAAGGTCCTTCCAGAGTCTAGGTGCTACAGACTGAAGGTCCTTCCAGAGTCTAGGTGCTACAGACTGAAGGGCCCTCCAGAGTCTAGGAGCTACAGACTGAAGGGCCTTCCAGAGTCTAGGAGCTACAGACTGAAGGTCCTTCCAGAGTCTAGGAGCTACAGACTGACCTTCCAGAGTCTAGGAGCTACAGACTGAAGGTCCTTCCAGAGTCTAGGTGCTACAGACTGAAGGGCCTTCCAGAGTCTAGGTGCTACAGACTGAAGGGCCCTCCAGAGTCTAGGTGCTACAGACTGAAGGGCCTTCCAGAGTCTAGGAGCTACAGACTGAAGGGCCTTCCAGAGTCTAGGAGCTACAGACTGAAGGGCCCTCCAGAGTCTAGGAGCTACAGACTGACCTTCCAGAGTCTAGGTGCTACAGACTGAAGGGCCTTCCAGAGTCTAGGAGCTACAGACTGAAGGGCCTTCCAGAGTCTAGGAGCTACAGACTGAAGGGCCTTCCAGAGTCTAGGAGCTACAGACTGAAGGGCCTTCCAGAGTCTAGGAGCTACAGACTGAAGGGCCTTCCAGAGTCTAGGTGCTACAGACTGAAGGTCCTTCCAGAGTCTAGGAGCTACAGACTGAAGGGCCCTCCAGAGTCTAGGAGCTACAGACTGAAGGGCCTTCCAGAGTCTAGGTGCTACAGACTGAAGGGCCTTCCAGAGTCTAGGAGCTACAGACTGAAGGGCCTTCCAGAGTCTAGGTGCTACAGACTGAAGGGCCTTCCAGAGTCTAGGTGCTACAGACTGACCTTCCAGAGTCTAGGAGCTACAGACTGACCTTCCAGAGTCTAGGTGCTACAGACTGACCTTCCAGAGTCTAGGTGCTACAGACTGAAGGACCTTCCAGAGTCTAGGTGCTGCAGACTGAAGGGCCTTCCAGAGTCTAGGAGCTACAGACTGAAGGGCCCTCCAGAGTCTAGGAGCTACAGACTGAAGGGCCTTCCAGAGTCTAGGTGCTACAGACTGACCTTCCAGAGTCTAGGAGCTACAGACTGAAGGGCCTTCCAGAGTCTAGGAGCTACAGACTGAAGGTCCTTCCAGAGTCTAGGTGCTACAGACTGAAGGACCTTCCAGAGTCTAGGTGCTACAGACTGAAGGACCTTCCAGAGTCTAGGAGCTACAGACTGAAGGGCCTTCCAGAGTCTAGGTGCTACAGACTGAAGGGCCCTCCAGAGTCTAGGTGCTACAGACTGACCTTCCAGAGTCTAGGTGCTACAGACTGAAGGGCCCTCCAGAGTCTAGGTGCTACAGACTGAAGGTCCTTCCAGAGTCTAGGTGCTACAGACTGAAGGTCCTTCCAGAGTCTAGGTGCTACAGACTGAAGGTCCTTCCAGAGTCTAGGTGCTACAGACTGAAGGTCCTTCCAGAGTCTAGGTGCTACAGACTGAAGGTCCTTCCAGAGTCTAGGTGCTACAGACTGAAGGGCCTTCCTTCCAGAGTCTAGGTGCTACAGACTGAAGGTCCTTCCAGAGTCTAGGTGCTACAGACTGAAGAGCCTTCCAGAGTCTAGGTGCTACAGACTGAAGAGCCTTCCAGAGTCTAGGTGCTACAGACTGAAGAGCCTTCCAGAGTCTAGGTGCTACAGACTGAAGAGCCTTCCAGAGTCTAGGTGCTACAGACTGAAGGGCCTTCCAGAGTCTAGGTGCTACAGACTGAAGGTCCTTCCAGAGTCTAGGTGCTACAGACTGAAGGGCCTTCCTTCCAGAGTCTAGGAGCTACAGACTGAAGGGCCTTCCAGAGTCTAGGTGCTACAGACTGAAGGGCCCTCCAGAGTCTAGGTGCTACAGACTGAAGGGCCTTCCAGAGTCTAGGAGCTACAGACTGAAGGTCCTTCCAGAGTCTAGGTGCTACAGACTGAAGGTCCTTCCAGAGTCTAGGTGCTACAGACTGAAGGGCCCTCCAGAGTCTAGGAGCTACAGACTGAAGGGCCCTCCAGAGTCTAGGAGCTACAGACTGAAGGGCCTTCCAGAGTCTAGGTGCTACAGACTGAAGGGCCTTCCAGAGTCTAGGAGCTACAGACTGACCTTCCAGAGTCTAGGAGCTACAGACTGAAGGGCCTTCCAGAGTCTAGGAGCTACAGACTGACCTTCCAGAGTCTAGGTGCTACAGACTGAAGGGCCTTCCAGAGTCTAGGAGCTACAGACTGAAGGGCCTTCCAGAGTCTAGGTGCTACAGACTGAAGGGCCTTCCAGAGTCTAGGTGCTACAGACTGAAGGGCCTTCCAGAGTCTAGGAGCTACAGACTGAAGGGCCTTCCAGAGTCTAGGTGCTACAGACTGAAGGGCCTTCCAGAGTCTAGGTGCTACAGACTGAAGGTCCTTCCAGAGTCTAGGTGCTACAGACTGAAGGGCCTTCCAGAGTCTAGGTGCTACAGACTGAAGGACCTTCCAGAGTCTAGGAGCTACAGACTGAAGGGCCTTCCAGAGTCTAGGTGCTACAGACTGAAGGGCCTTCCAGAGTCTAGGTGCTACAGACTGAAGGACCTTCCAGAGTCTAGGGGGCGCTACAGACTGAAGGGCCTTCCAGAGTCTAGGCGCTACAGACTGAAAGGCTCCGTCACCTTTGGTGATCAATCAGCCTGGTGCACGGAATGACCAACAGGTCCTGGTCAGCTGTCCTCAGGGTCCTGCTGGGCACATCAGGTGGGTTAAATATTCTGGTGCCTGGCCGTGCAGAGCTCTGAAAGTGAGCACCAGGACCTTGACATTAATTCTGTGATGTATAGGAAGCCAGTGCAAGGAGGCCAGAACTGGAGTAATGTGACACCTTCTGCTTGATCTGGTCAGCAGTCTTGCAGCAGTATTTTGGATGAACTGGAGGCGGTCTATGGATGATTTATTGAGGCAGGTGAGAACCGAATTGCAGTCGTCTAGACGAGAAGAAACGAAGGCATGGATGATCAACTCTAGGTCAGAGTGGGAAACCATTGACCTGAGTTTAGCAATATTCCTGAGATGGAAAAAACAGGTGCGGGTCACCGACTTGATGTGAGTGTCGAGGTGCATGGCCTGATCAAAGTTTACCCCAAGGTTCCTGAGGTTGAGGCTCACATTAGTTTCTAGGGGCCCAAGGCAACCAGCCACCCTGGATGCAACGCCATCAGAGGCCACGATGAGCACCTCGGTTTTGGCCTCATTTAGCTGGAGGAAGTTGCTAGCTAACCAGGCCTTAATGGCCGACAGACACTCATTTAGAACAATAAAATTAGAATTAAAATCATCAGGGCAATCAGGGTTAAAAGAGCAATACAGCTGGATATCATCCGCATCAAGGTGGTAGGAGATGCCTTTAAAAGCGTTAATAATGTGTCCTAATGGGAGCAAATACAGTGAAAATAAAATCGGACCAAGTACCGAGCCCTGGGGGACCCCACAGGAAAGGGTAACAGACTCAGACACATGGGGGCCTACTCCGACTGAGAAACATCTACCTGAGAGATAGGACTCAAACGGTTTGTGCACTCCCTGTGACAGCCACCCAATCTCTGAGCCTATTTAGCAGAATGTTGTGATCCACAGTGTCAAGGGGTCCCCACACGGCGAGCGATTTTAGCCAGGCGACCGATTTTTTTTGCGAGCCGACCGACAGAATTGTATCGCCTCCATTGTTATGAATGAGAGAACCCACACGGCAGGAGATTTTGAAGCGACGGTCGGCAAGCTATTTCTGTCGCCTCGCTAAATATCGCCTCAATCCTATTTTTTGAGGCGACAGCAGGCAGGACAGTGAGGAAATAACATGACTTCTACAGTAGAAGTAGTGCAGAAGTTCTACTGGTGTATCATTTGTACACCATTAATGTATCAATACATTCATTGATCAATAACCTACGTATTATTACCATGCTACTTATGTTCATTATATTAACGGGAACAATTTAAATAAATAACGTTAGTTGCAGAAGCTATAGTGGCCGCTTGTCATTAACTAATAAATGAACAATGCGCCACGATGCACCTACTAGTGTTTTTATACTCGGGTAACAAAATAAGTTGTGGATGTTGACAGAGTTTAATGTCCAGGCTGCAGCTGATGTGGTTTATAAGGTTTATTGTCCAAAGAAATGATGGTTGAGAACAAAACAGTTTGCGTCTTCAGTGAAAAAACATTCTCTCTCAGCAGCTGCATAACATTACTTGTCCAATCGGTGGTAATGAACGTATCGTAGCGATCAGGCAGTAATGTCAGGAAGAATGAGGAGAGGTTGTATTTGTGGTTTAATTCCAGCTCAATATGGGTTTTACAGGTTAATACTCCCTCGTAACGCACAACACAGCTACCTGCTATTAAATACGCTCGCTTCACAACAACATAACGGGTCCGTCCTCCTATAGACACCTCCCGGGGGGAAGCAAGTAACCACACCCCCAGCTAGACAGAGCGACGTCGCCCCTGGTGTGGAGGGGCAGGCGATTGTCGTTGAGCAACAGGCAATCGCATCACCAGGAGACGTCGGTCGCCCGCCGTGTGCAGACCACTTCAAATGCAACACTAAGATCCAGTAGCACTAAAATGGAGCATCTACCAGAGTCGGCGGACATCATTAGATCATTGGATACTTTTAAAAGTGCAGTCTCCGTGAAGTGTTGCTTACGAAAACCCGACTGGAATTTGTCAAGAATGTGGTGTTCATTTAAAATGGATATAAGCTGGTTGGCAACAATTCTTTCTAAAATCTTGGACATAAATGTTCATTTGGAGATGGGCCGATAGTTACTTAGTAACGAGGCGTCCAGACTTGGCTTTTTTAAAAGCGGCTGAACGATTGCCTGTTTGAAGTACTGAACGATTGCCTGTTTGAAGTAGGCGGGGACCTGACCAGAGACCAAAGAGAAGTTTATGATGGAAAGCAGACTGGGACCAATAGTGCTGAAAACGTCCTTTAACAGAGAGGCTGGGATGGTGTCTAATGGGCTAGAGGAGGTTTTTGTGCTTCTCACTAGCTCTGTTAGGTCGTGGAGGGAAATGGGTGAGAAGGAATTCAGAATAGACTGACTGTTGGGAGATAACGGTTGGATCGAGGTGGAGGGTGTAATACCTGCCCTGACACTGGCGACCTTATTTACAAAAAATAGGAGAAAATCATGACAGTCCTCAGCAGATAAAACAGGTGTGACAGGGGTTTGTGGACTGACAATGATATTAATGGTGTCGAATAGGACTCTGGGGTTTAGGTCAATGGTCTCTAACTACACACCCTCAAGACCCCTACGCTCTGCGTGTTCTGGCCGCCTCAGACCTACTCCTATCCAAGCTCCGGGAGGGTCATCAAAGAGAAGCCGCCTATTCTCAGTCCTTGCCCCACAATGGTGGAATGAACTACCCATCCCAGTTAGGACAGCCGAATCCCGTCCAATCTTTCGCCATCGACTAAAGACTCACTTCTTCAACCATTATCTGAAATGATAAAAAAAAAAAAAAAAAAAAATCTAACCCAGACTAACCTTAATGTCATGCACTTGTCCTAATAAACTAACCTACACTGTAACACGCAACACTTTGATGAACATTGTTACTCAGCTGATAGAGTTATACCCTTCTTGCTGTCTTGTCGCACAGAACTTGTAACTCGCTTTGGATAAAAGCGTCAGCTAAATGACTAAATGTAAATGTAAATGTAGTTTGCTAGATGAGATTAGGTTTGTGAAATAGGCAGCTCTCGCATCCTTAACCATACTGTTAAAATCAGTTAAAAGTTGCTTAAAATGAAGACGGTATACATTAAGCTGAGTGGACTTCCACTTTCACTCAATACACCGGCAATTTCTTCTAAAACGACGAATATCCTCATTTAGCCAGGGAGAGGAATTTAAAGTGAGAACAGTGCGGGATTTCAGAGGAGCAACTCCATCTAAAATGTCAGAGCAGTGCCGGTTAATTAAAAGCATGAACTAAAGTATCAATGACGCCATTGACGTTCAGAGATGGCACCGCACTGCTCTCAACAGAGAGCGAGAGAGAGAAGAACACGTGGTCGTTAGACAACATCACTATATCAACTGAGGAGACCGGATCCCTCGACAAGACAACTGCACCTTTTTTTATTTTTTTTATTATTATTATAGTGGCTCAGGAAGTAGAGCGGCCATTTCGTAATTGGAAGGTTCCCGGTTCGATTCCGGCAGCTTGAGCAAGACCATTATTAACCCCTAAACTGCTCCCGATGAGCAGGTGGGCACCTTGCATGGCTGCCTCCGCCGTCAGCGTGTGAATGAATGATGTATGAATTGTAAAGCACTTTGGATAAAAGCTGCTATATAAAGTGCATTATAAGTCCATTTAATTTACCATTTTAAATTCAAAAGACCAGGTTCACAGTCAACACTGTTTCACCCCCTACTGTATAATTAAGCAGCCAGTCAGACCATTAACCCTTTCACTGCCGCGCTACCAAACGGTTAACCTTTTTCACTGCGACAATACACAGAAGACCGTCGGTTGTGTGATAGTAAAGGGTTAACCTTCTGTCGTGTGGCAGTGAAAGGGTTAACAGCGTGAAGAAGACTGAAACACAGCCAGAGACAGACCTGCTGGGCTTCCCAGGGCCGTGTTTACACAATGAGTGACCAGCGACATCCGCCTGTGACTGTTTGCCTATGGAGTGCAGGCCTTGTGACTCAGCAGCACAGCAGGCCAGAGCTTCACCTGTGGGAACGGCCTCGTCCTGGAGTCTCTGTGCGCGACCGCGGCTCATTGCTCCTGTTTACTCAGTGACGGTGAGTTAGCTAGGAGTTAGCTAGGGTTAGCTAGGAGTTAGCTAGGGTTAGCTAGGAGTTAGCGAGGAGTTAGCTAGGGTTAGCTAGGAGTTAGCTAGGAGTTAGCGAGGAGTTAGCGAGGAGTTAGCTAGGAGTTAGCTAGGGTTAGCTAGGAGTTAGCGAGGAGTTATCTAGGGTTAGCTAGGAGTTAGCTAGGAGTTAGCGAGGAGTTAGCGAGGAGTTAGCTAGGAGTTAGCTAGGGTTAGCTAGGAGTTAGCGAGGAGTTAGCGAGGAGTTAGCGAGGAGTTAGCGAGGAGTTAGCGAGGAGTTAGCTAGGAGTTAGCTAGGAGTTAGCGAGGAGTTAGCGAGGAGTTAGCCAGGAGTTAGCCAGGAGTTAGCTAGGAGTTAGCGAGGAGTTAGCGAGGAGTTAGTGAGGAGTTAGCTAGGAGTTAGCTTACCATGAGTAGCTTTCTTCAGTCATGCACTAGTGATATTCAGATGCTCGAGTTCGGTTATTCAATCTGTGTCATCCAGACACTCGTTGTCCCAGTACAGCACCAGTCAGCCCTCCTCCACACACACACACACACACACACACACACACACACACACACGTCACACACACACACACACACACACACACACACACACACACACACACACACACACACACACACACACACACACACACACACACACACACACACACACACACACACACACACACACACACACACACACACACACACACACACACACACACACACACACACACACACACACACACACACACACACACACACACACACACACACACACACACACACACACACACACACACACACACACACACACACACACACACACACACACACACACACACACACACACACACACACACACACACACACACACACACACACACACACACACACACACACACACACACACACACACACACACACACACACACACACACACACACACACACACACACACACACACACACACACACACACACACACACACACACACACACACACACACACACACACACACACACACACACACACACACACACACACACACACACACACACACACACACACACACACACACACACACACACACACACACACACACACACACACACACACACACACACACACACACACACACACACACACACACACACACACACACACACACACACACACACACACACACACACACACACACACACACACACACACACACACACACACACACACACACACACACACACACACAGCTAGTTGTCACTAGACCAGGCCCATGAATATTTCAGGGCGATTCCTGATGAATCTTTAATAAAGCCGTATTGCGCGTCCAAACGCATGGACCCTCACTGAGTGCAGAGAGACAGGCAGGCAGACAGACAGACAGACAGACAGACAGACAGACAGACAGACAGACAGACAGACAGACAGACAGAACGACAGACAGACAGACGTGCAGACAGACAGACAGACAGACAGACAGACAGACAGACAGAATGACAGACAGACAGACAGACAGACAGACAGACAGACAGACAGACAGACAGACAGACAGACAGAACAACAGAACGACAGACAGACAGACAGACGACAGACAGACAGACAGACAGACAGACAGACAGACAGACAGACAGACAGACAGACAGAGAGATAGACAGACAGACAGACAGACACACAGGCAGACAGACAGCAGACAGACACAGACACAGACAGACAGACAGAACGACAGACAGACAGACGTGCAGATGACCACCAGACCGTGTGTTGCTTTCTAACAGCGGAGGAGTGCAAGAATGTGACAATGTGACCATGTGACCGCGGCAGCGCGAGAGAGCGGCAGTGCGGAAATAGGCTGTCTATTGCCAAACGCTAACCTTAACCAGCTCCTTAACAGCGCCTAAACTTAACCATGCTAACCTTAACCAACTCCGAAACAATGCCTAACCTTAACCTTAACCTTAACCATGCCTAACCTTAACCTTAACCATAGAAAGAATATTGCCATTCTCTAAGACAAACTCTAACCTTAACCAGCTCCTTAACAGCGCCTAAACTTAACCGTTCTAACCTTAACCAACTCCGAAACAATGCCTAACCTTAACCTTAACCTTAACCATGCCTAACCTTAACCGGCGAAAGAATACATGTTAAAAAAAAATTGATGGGATTCAAACTTGTCACCAACGGACCGCAGGACCGCAGGACCACAGCGTTGCCAGGTGAGCTAAGCTTCGAATGAAAATCATGGCGGATTATGGCTACATAATTCCGCAAGCTCTGCCGCTCCGCTCTGCGGTTGCCGCGCCTGCCGCGGGGCGTGTCGCAGCCAATCAGGGAAAATGCGGAAGCACTCTGCAGCACTCCTCCGCTGTTAATAAGCAATAGGCCACCAGACAAGTTGCAGGACTGACCGATAAACAATCTTCTAAATTCACTTTTTTCCTGTCAGCTCGCTGAACACTGATGACTCATTCCATTACTTTATTAACCGTTTCAAAGCCACGAGGAGACAGTTCTCTGTGTGCAGCGGGATCAGACGAGTGGCCCAATCAGCACTCACCACAACCATCACATGACCCGACTCCCGTCAGAAGGAACATTACCCAATAGTATATCACAAGACAGAAGAGATTACTCAATAATAATAATAATGATAATAATAATAATAATAATAATAATAATAATAATAATAATAATAATAATAATAATAATAATAATAATAATAATAATAATAATAATAATAATAATAATAATAATAATAATAATAATAATAATAATACATGTTTAAAAGGCTCCTTCCAGAACACCATCTGAAACAGTTATGAATATTATGAAATATGATACGTCAATCTAAATGTGTAATATTAAAGACGGTATCATCATTCCTCACACATTTCTCTTGGGGGAAACGTGGGCGTCATAGCAGGAGGGGGGAGGGGGGAGGGGGGGTACAGGTATGGGCAGGGTAATAGTAGAAAGAACGCATAAATATAGGCAATAAAATTAGATGTGAATATAAAAACAAACATACTGTAGGCTTGCTGTAACCTGCTGTGTCTGAGGCTGCTTGCTGGCTCAACACACTACACACTACAAATAGCAGACTCTGCTAATTATGTCATATATGTCCTGATGAATCGAAAATGGGGGACCCTGATGTAAACAAGACGAAAGTCTTTCTCTGGTCTGCATCCCCTTAACAATTGTGCGTATTGAGCCGTACTGTATTGTACACTGTAAGAAAAAAAGCTGCAAGAAAAGAAAACGGTAAATGTCTGGCATCAATGGTTGCCAAATACTTACTGTCAAAATTACAGTAAAATCAAATACATTTACAGATTACAACCTTTATTTAATGGTTAATATTCTGATAAAAGGTAATTTACTGTATTTTTATGGCATTTACACAAAGTAGAAAAACAAAAGTAATCTGTAAAATAATATACAGTGAATTTCCCGTGAAAAAACATAAACATTTTACAGTGTACACATTCTGCAATCTGTTCATACATTTTTCAATCAATCAATCAATGCTTGTTGACTCAACACACTGCAGCACAACGAAAAGAAGTTTGGCATCCAACCAGAGTGCAAATGTGACACTAAAGTGTAATAGTACACAATGTACAGGTGATTTAAACTGGGTATAGAATATATAAAAGACTACTACTGAGTAATAGTGCTAATCAGATGCGTGTACAGAGTTGTAGTATTATTATCTACAGTGTCAGGGCTCAGAGCGTTTCCAGAACTCCGGACCTCGATCTGCTTTACGGCCCGAACTCACTGCTCACGAATGAACACGGACGGACGGACGGGCGGCTGCCTCTTCACTTCCGCTCCCATGTTAACGGACGATAGTAGGCACACTGGCCGCGAGCGGGAGCGCGCCTCCCGAGTGGCTGGCGAGCGGCAAGCTATTTTTTCGCCTCGATCCTATTTGAGGCGGCGCGCCACGCGCATTGTCACAGAAATACAATTGAATATCTGCATTATTACCACAGATATAGATGTTGTTCAACCAGCTGTGTCTGTATCTGCAAATAAACGCCTTGAATGTTTGTCTGTATGTTTGTTTATACCTATAACTATTACAATGTTGCATAATAATAATAATAATAATAATAATAATAATAATAATAATAATAATAATAATAATAATAATAATAATAATAATAATAATAATAATAATAAGCTCTTGCTGCTGCTGGGGCTACACGCTGCTCTTTCAGGAGTACAGTCACACTGATCATCATTCTAAAATGACTGACTTCGCATATAGACTAGGCATTTACAGCTGTCCCAATGTAAATATGCCTTCCTCGGTGCGCTTCCGCCGCTCAAGTCGTAGGTCCAGTGTGCCTGACCAGGCGCGCGATCTCACGAGGGAGCCGCACGTGAAATTCATTCGTGAGCAGTGAGTTCGGGGCGTTAGTCTCGCGACTCCCGCGGCTCCACCCACTTGCTAGATTTTGATTGGTCGGTTGAAAAAAGTGACCTTGATGAGCGGCGGCGCTCCTCTCCAAAAGTTGAACTATTTTCAACTTTATGCGCTGGGAGCGCTCCGCCCCAAAAACGCTGCCGCCGAGAGAGAGCGCTAAAACGCGAGGCGCGGCGCTGGGAAGAGGAGCGCGCCTGTCGCGTCTGTAGCAGAGAAATTAATGACGGAAAGGAGCTGACAACTCATAAAAAGCTGTCTGTCGACACACGGCCCCGTATAAATATATAGGTATAAAGACACTATTGTGAGGTCGCATCGTAAGTAGGGCTGTAACGATGCGACCTCACAACGATTAATTTAGATTACGATTATTCAGGCAACGATTCAATGCATCATGAAATCTCTTCATTTGACCACGATTCGATTTGATTCGATTAATTTTCGCTTAATTTTCTATCAGTTAATTCCCCAAAATAATTTTAATACACAAATGTGGCTGGGGGAACTGATTCACTCATGAATGGACTATAGGTCAATAAAAACAGTACACACAAAAAATAATACATTAAAAAGAAATATTATTTTTTTCCCCGATTATAATCGATTCTAACATTTTCAAATCGATGCAGTTGAATCGTCACATTAGAATCGATGCATTTCGATTAAAAGTTAGTACACCCCTAATAGTAAGTCATACTGGCCAGCAATGTAAGAGTAGGTAAGAGGTACAGATATAGATATAGTATTAATATGTACAGTGATACAGGTATAAAGACACTATGGTAGTAAGTCATACTGGCCAGCAGTGTAACTAGTAAGAGTAGGTAAGAGGTACAGATATAGATATAGTATTAATATGTACAGTGATACAGGTATAAAGACACTATGGTAGTAAGTCATACTGGCCAGCAGTGTAACTAGTAAGAGTAGGTAAGAGATATGTACAGATATAGATATAGTATTAATATGTACAGTGATACAGGTATAAAGACACTATGGTAGTAAGTCATACTGGCCAGCAGTGTAACTAGTAAGAGTAGGTAAGAGATATGTACAGATATAGATATAGTATTAATATGTACAGTGATACAGGTATAAAGACACTATGGTAGTAAGTCATACTGGCCAGCAGTGTAACTAGTAAGAGTAGGTAAGAGATATGTACAGATATAGATATAGTATTAATATGTACAGTGATACAGGTATAAAGACACTATGGTAGTAAGTCATACTGGCCAGCAGTGTAACTAGTAAGAGTAGGTAAGAGATATGTACAGATATAGATATAGTATTAATATGTACAGTGATACAGGTATAAAGACACTATGGTAGTAAGTCATACTGGCCAGCAGTGTAACTAGTAAGATTAGGTAAGAGATATGTACAGATATAGATATAGTATTAATATGTACAGTGATACAGGTATAAAGACACTATGGTAGTAAGTCATACTGGCCAGCAGTGTAACTAGTAAGAGTAGGTAAGAGATATGTACAGATATAGATATAGTATTAATATGTACAGTGATACAGGTATAAAGACACTATGGTAGTAAGTCATACTGGCCAGCAGTGTAACTAGTAAGAGTAGGTAAGAGATATGTACAGATATAGATATAGTATTAATATGTACAGTTATACAGGTATAAAGACACTATGGTAGTAAGTCATACTGGCCAGCAGTGTAACTAGTAAGAGTAGGTAAGAGATATGTACAGATATAGATATAGTATTAATATGTACAGTGATACAGGTATAAAGACACTATGGTAGTAAGTCATACTGGCCAGCAGTGTAACTAGTAAGAGTAGGTAAGAGATATGTACAGATATAGATATAGTATTAATATGTACAGTGATACAGGTATAAAGACACTATGGTAGTAAGTCATACTGGCCAGCAGTGTAACTAGTAAAGTAGGTAAGAGATATGTACAGATATAGATATAGTATTAATATGTACAGTGATACAGGTATAAAGACACTATGGTAGTAAGTCATACTGGCCAGCAGTGTAACTAGTAAGAGTAGGTAAGAGATATGTACAGATATAGATATAGTATTAATATGTACAGTGATACAGGTATAAAGACACTATGGTAGTAAGTCATACTGGCCAGCAGTGTAACTAGTAAGAGTAGGTAAGAGATATGTACAGATATAGATATAGTATAATATGTACAGTGATACAGGTATAAAGACACTATGGTAGTAAGTAAGCAAGTACCCCCCCCCCCCCCCCCTCTAATGTACAGTTTCTTCCCCTTCGAATGATATTTGTATGCATAGTACTTGTATGTCATAAATGTCTGGATGAAACAGTACTGTATATATCTGTATGTCATATATATGTTATGATGAATTGAAAATGGGGGACCCTGATGTAAACAAGACGAAAGTCTTTCTCTGGTCTGCATCCCCTTAACAATTGTGTGTATTGAGCCGTACTGTACTGTACCCATTCTGCAATCTGGTAATAAAGTGTTCAATCAATCAATCAATCGATCAAGTCATACTGGCCAGCAGTGTAGCTAAGAGCAGGTAATAAGGGACATGGCGGTTTGCTCACTTTAGTTGGTTATTATAACGCTATAATAGATAATAAGATATCTTTGCAGCAGGGTCGGTGTCACGGTAACCGGTATAACCGGGAACGTACCTGGAACGGGTGGCTGATGTCCGGGTCCGCGAACGGGTTGTGGTCGAAATGTGTCATCCTGCTGCAGCCCTGCCGGTGTGTCCGGTGTTTCCTTTAGACCGGCGGCGCGGGATATAATATATATATATTAGTAAAGAACTAAAAACAACCTCATTCAAAACAACGACGTGCTTTGCTACAGCTGCTGCAAAATGAGTCTCACAGAGAGAGG
>NW_028172994.1:0-1000 GCF_963971535.1 Notolepis coatsorum
TGAATTCTAAAATGTAATCATCCAATCTTTATTAAATATTGTCTGAAGAAAACAAAGAGTAAGCAGGTGTCAGTACGTGTGTAAAAGAGAGAGAGAGAGAGAGAGAGAGAGAGAGAGAGAGAGAGAGAGAGAGAGAGAGAGAGAGAGAGAGAGAGAGAGAGAGGGGGGGGGGGGGGAGTGAATTGAGGAGCGAGGAGGTGGAGGGTAGGGGTAGAGGGAATGAACAAATCCTAGCTGGGTGCTCTACTGTCACTATATGGGGGAGGGAATATATGAGTATGAGAATATATGTGTACATGTGTGTTTGTGTGTGGGGGTCACATGTTTATTTGTGTACATGTGTGTTTGTGTGTGGGGGTCACATGTTTATTTGTGTACATGTGTTTGTGTGTGGGGGTCATGTGTTTATTTGTGTACATGTGTGTTTGTGTGTGGGGGTCATGTGTTTATTTGTGTACACGTGTGTTTGTGTGTGGGGGTCATGTGTTTATTTGTGTACACGTGTGTTTGTGTGTGACCGCATGAGGGTGCATGTGTGTTTGTGTGTGGGGGTCACGTGTTTATTTGTGTACACGTGTGTTTGTGTGTGGGGGTCATGTGTTTATTTGTGTACACGTGTGTTTGTGTGTGACCGCATGAGGGTGCATGTGTGTTTGTGTGTGGGGGTCATGTGTTTACTTGTGTACATGTGTGTTTGTGTGTGACCGCATGAGGGTGCATGTGTGTTTGTGTGTGGGGGTCACGTGTTTATTTGTGTACTTTACATGCATGTGTATATGTGTGTTTGTGTGTGTACATGCACGTGTGACCGCATGAGGGGGGAGAAGGAGTGGATGTTCCTGGACTTCAGGAGGGGGGGGGAGACGGAGTTGGTGTCCCTGGACTTCAGGAGGGGGGGAGACGGAGTGGATGTTCCTGGACTTCAGGAGGGGGGGAGACGGAGTGGATGTTCCTGGACTTCAGGAGGGGGGGGAGACGGAGTGGATGTTCCTGGACTTCA
>NW_028172993.1:0-205271 GCF_963971535.1 Notolepis coatsorum
ACACACATGCACACACACAAATTATATGCCGTCATCTCAGACATCAATGCACACACATAGAGAGACATACACACCCCTCGAGAGTGTCTCACTTTAGCACACACACACACCGACACACACACACTCTAACACACCAACACACACACACACACACACACACACTCTAGCACACTAACAACATGAACACACAGAAAAGCATCTGATAAGGAGAGCGGAGGAATCAGCCCCTCCTTTCCCCCATCTAAGCAAACACCAGCACACACACACACACACACACACACACCACACAGACATCAATGCATACACACCGAGAGAAATACACACACCATCTGATAAGGAGAGCGGAGGAAAACAGCCCCTCCTCTTCCCCATCTAAGCAAACACCAGCACACACACACACACACACGGACACACCACACAGACATTCATGGATACACACAGAGAGGGATACACACACCATTCTGACGAGAAATGTATAAATGATGTGACGATGTATTGACGAGACCACCACTTGGCACTGGCTCGCTCGGTGTGCGGAGGTGCGTGGTCCGGATTGTGGTCTACTTGTGCTGTGACGGTTCAGTAAAACTCTGCAGACTGCCATCTGACTCTGTCTCGTCTCTCTGTTCGCCTCGCCGACATTCAATAAAAGAACTATGAGGGAATTCCTTTCAGTTGCCAACAACGAGAGATCTCGTTATTGGCCGCCATGCGTTGGTTGCCAATAACGAGATTTCTCGTTATCGTTATTTCTTTTATTAGCGATATCCATACATTTTTCATCCATCCAGCCTGACGTTATCATTGGGAATGGCTCTGAGCTTGAAAAGGGCAAATACCGCCGCCTATCGTCTCCCGGATGGTAATGCACATCATTGGATTGGATTGGATTGGATGAAAAAGTGCATCAGAGAAAAACTCCGGTCCAGGGTTTCCCCATCTCTGGCAAGCAGTGTCTGTTACCACATTCACTGGGGAGGCTCGGAGCAGCTTTCGATTATGTGTTTCGGACTATAACGTTGGATCAATAAACGGATCAATATTTGGAATGGCGATCAGGAATCGGATTAATCTTTTTGCAGAACATCTGATGTGAGGTAAAGACTCTATTTTACCAGTATTGGGTTAATCAGATGTTTTTTTCATAGCGATCACAACGTGTCTGTGTGTGTGTGCGTGTATGACGTTAGCGCTGACCAGGTCATGGATAATAGATTTTTCAGCCCGCTTCTCTAGCGTGCATAAGTACACATATACTATCGAGAATCTAGCGTTTATTTGAAAACTATTCATGAATCAGCCGAAAAATTACAACGTGTTTTGTGTATTCCACTAAAGGGCTATTATCGTGGAATTTCTCTGAAATTACTCGAACTCTCCGAAACTATACTCGTATTCAAAACGGTATAAAACGGAAATGTACCAATGAAAAAACAATCCGTTTCTACTTTTTCTCCCATTTTCAATTTTTCTCCCATCCCAATTTCGTATGATCCAATTCTACCCTCCCCTGTCTCAAACGTTGTTAGACCATGCCTCCTACTGGTCGGCTGCAATGTGGACGAAGCCTTGCATCACGTGTCCTCTCCGGTACACGAGGAGGCAGCCGTCGCATCTTTTCACCTGCACAGCGCGATCTCTCAGTGGCGAGGAGTAACGCATGGGAGGCTCACGCTGCCCCCGATACTTCCTGATTCTGCTGTACAGGCGCACCAACTGACCTGTAGGAGTCGCTGTCCACAACGTCCAATCCCCACCCACCGGCTTTCCCACCCCCTAATACAGTCAATTGTATTAGTATGAACGACCAGCCAAGCCGGAAGCAACACTGAGAGCTGTCACGTGACAGAATGTGGATGCTAAGAAGAATTCTACAAAATAACACAGAAGTACAGATATAAAATCCACTCTGTGCCAAATATATGACAATACATTTTACATTTCAACATTAAAATATATGTTTATGTGTTTTGTTTTAACCCTTTAACACATTGACCGCCAATCACGTTGTACGACGGGTTTGCTGGTCATGCAAATTCTGCCAAACCACGGCGTACGACGTTATTGAGATCATATTTAATTTTTTCGCAATGGTATTCATAATTCCGCCACCCAGCCTCTGCTGAGACAGTGGGACTCTGCACAACCGTGCAACGCTTCAATACCGCCGCCTGGTGGATGATCGGGCGAGTTACAACCGGAAATGGATCTCTGGTGATCTCGGTGCATCTGGGAAATCCGTCCGGCAGTTACATATTGTTGCGGGACTCTAGACACACATCCGTGTATATGGATCGCTGCCATAACTCAATAATTGATATGATTTGTGCGTTTATTGCGCCATACAAACCGGAAATGGATCTAGTCGATCGACGTCAAATAAGTGGGATCTTTTTCTTTCAGTCTCATCGGCGAACGGTAAGAGGACAGTAACGTTACTTTCAGCTTGATTGTTTATTCTTTTCAATGCAAACCGCTCTGATCAATATATCACCCATACTACATAAAGCATTTACTGACGATCACGGAATTATAAACGACCCCCCCCCCCCTTTCATCCGCGCATGAGTCATAACATTTAGGATCGTATTCAGTTGGATTTTTTAATATAGCGTGTATCGCAAATAAACTGCAATCGATAATCTATATTATGCGTTTAGACCTATAACTAGCGTTCTAGGAATTACTGCAGAAAACGATAAAAACACTTATATTCTAGACGGTATTTTCGTATGAATCTATGAATGAAAAAGTATAACGTTCCTACATCCTGAACGATAGATAATCGATGTTGAATGGGCCATAGTAATGTCAATTTAGCAATACAATTTAAAAAGTTATAGCCCTGCAAAAAAGGTGAACATCTCCATAGGCTTAGAGTGGTGGCAGTGATCATACATTGATGGATAGAGGCCATTGGGGCCCGTCTAATATAATGGTAGAGGGCCAGCTTTTGTAAACAAACGTGGGGGTGTTTGTACAGCTAAATCTATACTTTATAGTATTGCTATCTGTCCATTCTCATTGTCAATTGAGTCCATAAACCGTCCCTTCAAAATGGCTTAAAGAAAAAAAATCATCAATAGGTTCTCATTTTATAGCGCCGTGAATATAAGCGTTATACGGGATTTGGGACTAGTATATTTTCTGGAAGGCTAGATATAGGGCTAATAGCTGCTAACCTTATATCCAATGGCATTTCCGTTTGACAGATGCTACAGAAATAACTCAAACTGCATATGATCGGGACTATCCCAAAGCATGTATGCATGAAAGGGGGGGGGCGGGGGACGTCGTTTATTATTATTGATTACCAATAACCGTGTTCGTCTAACTAGCCACATAGGCCGATCGGCTGGATGGCTATCAAAACAATGCCGGATCGGGCTGTAATTTACGTGAAAAAGATCTTACCATGGTCCGGGCTGATCCCCCGAGCATTTCCCCGTTATCGATCGCCATCTGGTAGATCGATATGTCCATTGGTTGATGATAAATCCCCTTATTGCATGGTGAAATCTGCGATTCAAAACGTAATCCAAGCTACATGATGCACATCCAGAATCCTGCTACTGAAATCTCTGTTGAAAGAAAAAAAATAGACTGATCCGTTCAGCCACAGGGCACACTGCAGTAGCACGATAGCGCCCCTAAGAGGATCTGGCCGGTATTGCACCTTGTCGAATTGATTGAGTAGGGAAAATCTGCAGTGCCGCTCGGCGATCCTTGAATAGGTTATTAAAATGGAATAAAAGCAATAACAACTTCCCACGGATATGTCCGTGCCTCTGTCCACAACGCATGGATTCGAAACACGGAGATCTCCGTCCTTGGCCCCCATTGTGTTAATGTTCACTCCAAGAAAACAACTATGTAAAAATTATTCTTTTGTATTTTTAATGTTATTGGGGCACTAATAACAAGAATAATTTTTTTTTGTATAGACCCCCCAGTTTTTTAAATATAGGCCACTACCAAATGGTTGAGATGCTGCTTGATGGTAAACGTACCTAATACATAATGATACATGTATAATAACAATTATATGATCATTTAATACCTACACATACAAAAAAAAGTAACTAAGTAGAAAAAGTGAAATTACTGGAAAACAAGTCATGTCAAGTACATTTTATTTTATCAAAAGAACTTCCAACACTTGAAATGACACAGTTGTATTGTCAAAAACATACGGGGACTTTACTGTATGTATTTCCCCCTCTCAAAATCACAAAAAAGTACCCATGGGTACTACAGTACCTACAGTACCTACAGTACTTCTCAACTGGTCTGTGTAAATTATCAAAAGAACTTCACTTCACTTGTACAATTCAATCACTTTGAATGATACATGTGTTTTCAAAAAGGTATGGGGCCTCTATTTGTTTACCCCTCTCAAATTCACAAAAAAGGACCCACAGGGACATGTCCCAAACTATGGTTTTGCATAACGTCGTCACCACTTTGCTCCCTAGAGGTAGCTCCTGCTCTTCCTCACTTAGATCAACATTGAAGAATGTGGACTGCCCTTGATAGAGCAGTAGGTCATCGATGATGCCAGATGAACTGGCACGGCAGAACGCCTTGAAGACACACTTGTCAGGTGTATTGGCAATGTACTGGCGGAGTGTGCCAGCCCTCGTGCCTTTATATGACCCCATGATTTCATCCACACTGTGTTTGTAAGTGGATGGGATGAGGAGACACTGCTTACAAAGCATCTCAAAAAGGGGCCAGATTATGTCAAATCGGTCAGGGCTGCCATCACACTGCTGATTATCATTGAAGTGAATGTAGCGGCGTAACAGCATGAATCTCCTCTTCGGCATGATATCAGCTATCACATTGATACATGATTCAGGATGCCAGTAGTCCTCGATGGCTGGGAAGTGGAAAACGCCCATCAAAAGTAGCATAGCCAGGAAATCTTCAATCTCACCAGGGTTAGTCTTGACTGGATCCTCCAACTCCTGGGCAGAGTACAGATTGGTGTGGTGAGCAGTACGATGAATCATCTCATCAGTGAAGAGTGTTTTGAAGTACTGGAAGGGTGTCTTGACAGCATCTGGGGTGACAAACTGAGTCAGGCACCTGGAATTCCTCAATATCTACATGCTTCCAGATTCTCCTGGCCTCTTTTTCTTTCTTCTCTGTCATTTTCTTCTTCTTTGTGCCTGGGGGTGACCTTTGGTCAGGGGTGTCATTCAGCTCTTCCATGTTGACTGTTTTTAGGGTGTTTTTCCCTTTTTTCTTCTTCTTAGCAGATGTGCTTGTTGAGGGCATCTCCTCCTCGTCCATAGATTCAAAGGAAAGATCCCCAATCACCTCTGCTTGTTTGGGCAGATAATCAGGATTCAGGATCCCCTATCGGGTCATCGTAATCACTCAGATCAGCCTCAGAGTCTTGAGGATCTTCTGGTACAAGGGCCAGAAAACCCTGTGGCCTTGAACCATAAAATAATTTAACATCCATCTATTATTTGTAAAACACAGAAACAGAAGGGGGGAGAAAATGCACTATTATATATAAATGTCAGCATGTTTGTTAAAAAAATCATACATAATCAGTATAATAACACTATGAATGTAACATATTAACACTTTGATCGCCGGGGTTAAATTCATAATTTACCATCCCTCGCCAGCTCTATTTGTCTATGGAGAAGTTCCCCTTCTTTGCAGGGCTATAACTTTTTAAATTGTATTGCTAAATTGACATTATTATGGCCCATTCAACATCCTATATATATATTGTTCAGGGTGTAGCAACGTTATACTTTTTCATTCACATATTCATACTAAAATACGGTCTAAAGCAGGGGTCTCAAACTCGCGGCCCGCGGGCCATTCACGGCCTGTGGGATGATATTTTGCGGCCCCCTACTTGACATCAAAGTGTAGTGTTAATGCGGCTCGCGCGCAACTGTTTGCCGAGTCGTTGCGCGAGAGTTGGACGATTATGGGGCTGCGGCACTGCAGATCCAATGATCCGCACGGACGTTAGACGTGTTGCACTCGCTACACCCAGTCTGTAAGCTAATAGCAGTCGCAGAGGCTCTGGCTAGTAGTAACGTTATCATGTTGTGATTTTCGAAGCAAAATAAATATTCAACATTCTCTTTTGAGACTCCGCCTCAGACTCTTATCCTTTGGCACTTGGAACTTACTGTACTTTGCTTGCAGGTCTGCAGCCATTATTGCTGGATTATGAATAGCACCAACTTTAGCCGAGGTACCGTTAGCAAGCTAAGCTAGCATAACACATCCCGTCCGAGCTCCCCGTCACACGCTCTGTCGGGGACAATGGAATTTAAGAAAGTGTATCTGCTGCTAAAATGACAAACAGCATCACACTTTAAAACACGTTGATTTTATAATCATCACTCTCCGCAGGAGATAAATGACGTCATGCGATCGGAGGCTAGAATTTCCGATACTGGTGAATGAATGAAAACTTTATTTAACAGATTGCAGAATGGGTACAATACAGTACGGCTCAATACACACAATTGTTAACGGGATGCAGACCAGAGAAAGACTTTCGTCTTGTTTACATCAGGGTCCCCCATTTTCAATTCATAGTGTGGTCTTCAATTCATATGCCTTTTCATAGATAGATAGATATATTTATAGACATTTTACAGCAGCAAACATGCAAACTAAACGGATGTCCTGATGAATTGAAAATGGGGGACCCTGATGTAAACAAGACGAAAGTACTTCTCTGGTCTGCATCCCCCCAACAATTGTGTGTATGGAGCCGCACTGCACTGGTATCGGAACAACTCTAATTTGAATGCAACCTTTCCTCAAAATTCAGTGCTAAGAACCACAAAAATAAATGGAATGAAATCATCATATCAAGCTGCAAGCAGAATTATTGTTAAATCTATGTCACAACGAGAAAAAGCAACCAAGTCCTCACTCAGTGGCAAGAAGCCATTCTCTCTCTCTGATGCATACATAATAAAATAATGTATGACTGAAGTGATGGAGACCATGTTTGAAGGCAAACAAAAGCAAATCCCCCTCAGATCGCACAGCAACCAGAATAACTGAAATACTGGCTGGTGATTTGATTAAACAGCTTTGTGATAGAATAAAAAAAATGCACAGTGCATTTCCATAGCTGTGGATTAGTCCACTGACACCACTGAGAAGCCTATGTTCTGCAGAACCGTTCATGTTCTGAAGAACTGTTCATGTTCTGAAATGTTATTGCTAAAGATTGAGAAGATTGGATCAGTTGTACTTTTTTTTGGAATACTTGAAACCCTTTTTTTGTGGAATATTTGATGCGGCCCAGCCTCACCCAGACTCTACCTCCAGCAGCCCCCAGGTAAATTGAGTTTGAGACCCCTGGTCTAAAGTATAAGTATGTTTTTATCGTTTTCTGCAGCTTTCTCCAGAACTTGATTTATAGCCCTAAATGCATTATATTGATGATCAAATACAGTTTGGTAGGAATCTGTGCGAGATAAAAAATGTCAACTGGACGTGCTTCTAGGAGTTACTACGTATGATCTGATGTTGACCGGATGGGCGGGGGGTCGTTTATAATTCCGTGGGCAACGTTATATCATTCATCTAGTGTGGGTGATATGATCATCAGAGCAGTTTATATGGAACACGTTAACACTATGGTCGCCAAAAACGCCATACGACGTCTTTCCTCGCCATGCTCATTCTGCCGAAGACGCCGTAACACGTCTTTGATATCAATATTTAAAAAATCTGTGATCGAAATCATATTTCTCCTCCGGGGACCTGAGATATACTGCTGAGTTCCACTCAACTCTCTAACGGTTCAAGAGCGCCATCTGGTGGCCGATCGGCAGATCGCCCAACAGGAAGTGACTCGCCAAACAGGAAGTGCTCACCCATATTTCGTCCGGGCACTCGCGATCATTAGCAGGACTCCATCTCAACACACTGGATAATCAATCGCTCGCCCTAACTCAATAAACAACGTTATTTGGATGTATATAGTATTATACAAGCTGGAAATGGTTCATCTAGATCAACAGCCCATAATGGAAAACTGTCTACTCCAAGCTGATCGCCCAACAGCCCGAGGAAACTGGGGTAAGTTTCAACGTTTATTATTACCGTGTTCAATATAAACTGCTCTGATGATCATATGACCCACACTGGATGAATCATCTAACGTTGCCCACGGAATTATAAACGACCCCCCGCCCATCCGGTCAACATCAGATGATAAGTAGTAACTTCTAGAACCACCTCCAGTTGAAATTTTTTATCTGGCACCGATCGCTATCAAACTGTATTTCATCATCAATATAGTGCATTTGGGGCTATAAATCAAGTTCTGGAAAAAGCTGCAGAAAACAATACAAACATACTTATACTTTAGACCGTATTTTAGTATGAATATGTGAATGAAAAAGTATAACATTGCTACACCCTGAACAATACATATAGGACATTGAATGGGCCATAATAATGTCAATTTAGCAATACAATTTAAAAGGTTATAGCCCTGCAAAGAAGGGGAACTTCTCCATAGACAAATAGAGCTGGCAAAGAATGATAAATTATGAATTTAACCATGGCGATCAAAGTGTTAAAAAAAAAACACTGAATCTTACCGTAGCTTCCTCATAGCGTTGGGCGATGAGCGTGGAGCAGAGATATTCCTATTATGGGATGTAGAAATACCCGATCCATTTCCAGGTTGTATAATAGTATATACGTCCAAATCATGTTGTTTATCGAGTTATTTGCAACCGATCGACATCCATTGTGTCAAGATGGAGTCCTGCTAATGATAGCGAGTGCCCGGACGAAATATGGGTGAGCACCACTTCATCCGCATCACTTCCTGTTTGGGCGAGCGGCCGATCGGCCACCAGATGGCGCTCTTGAACCGTTGGAGAATTGAGAGGGGCTCATCAGTACATATAATGTCTCCGGGGGAGAAATATGATTTCGATCACAGATTTTAGAAATATTGATATCAAAGACGTGTTACGGCATCTTCGGCAGAATGAGCATGGCGGGGAATGACGAGTTTCGGCGTCTCCGGCGATTAAAGTGTTAACAATAATGCATCAACAGAAGTGTTTTATTCAATACAAAATAGTCAATTTGAATGAGATTAGCATAACTTCACCAAACTGTTACCAAATGGTTGAGTTTCTTCTCCATGCAAAATATTACCATAAATTGTCCACTCAGCCGTCTGGTAGAGCATCTTTTAAAAAAAAATTTGACCCTTATAAAAATGTTTTGTGTTGCATCAAGTTACATAATTATGTTACGTAATGTGTTAGATGATATAATATGTTGAAAAAACTAAGCTTACCTTTGAAAATCCAGCCAAAAATAGTTCACATGTCAGGAGAGATTTTTCTGTTTCTAACTTGCTGGTAGCACACTGAGTGAGAAGGCTACTGACAAAAAGCAGAGTACCATCTAGTGGATTTTTTTGGCATAGCATACGTGAACCGAATGGTAGAGATGGCTCAAAAAGGCTCAGTTAAGTTTAACACATTTTTCAATGAGAGATAGTGACAAAAAATGTGCTATTCCAAATGGTTGAGCAGACTTAAAGTTTTGTATTATTTGACCAATGTCCGTTTTAATAATAATAAGTTATGAGATCATTAACACAATGGTGGCCAAGCACGGAGATCTCCGTGTTTCGATTCCACCTGTTGTGGAGTGTGGACAGAGGCACGGATATATCCGTGGCAAGTTGTTTTTGCTTTTATTCCATTTTAATAACCTATTCAAGGTCGCCGAGCTGCCCTGCAGATTTACCCTACTCTTTGAATTCGCCAATGTGCAATACCGGCCAGATCATCTTAGGGGCGCTGTCGTGATAATGCAGTGTGCACTGTGGCTGAAGGGAGCATTCTTTTTAAATTTAAATTTTTATTTTCCAGTAGCTGGATTCTATATGTGTAGCCTGTACCTTGGATTACGTTTTGCATCGCAGATTTCACCATGCAATAAGGGGATTTATCATAAGCCAATGGGAATATCGATCTACCAGATGGCGATCGATAACGGGGAAATGCTTTGGGGGATCCCACCGGACCACGGTAAGATCTTTTTCACGTAAAGTACAGCCCAATCGGGAATTGTTATGATACTCAACCAGGCGTTCGGCCTATGAGGCTAATGAGGCTAACGCGGTTATTGGTAATCAATAATCAGAAACGACGTCCCCCGCCCCCCCTTTCATGCATACATGCTTGATGATCGTGCCGATCATATGCAGTTTGAGTTTTAACTGTAGCGTATCTATAACTGAAATGCCATTGGATTTAACGTTATTAGCTATTAGCCCTTTATCTCGGCTTCCAGGAAATATACTAGACCAAATCCGGTATAACGCTTATATTCACGGCGCTATAAAATGAGAACGTATTGATGATTTTTTTTCTTTCTTTAAGCCATTTTGAAGGGACGGTTTATGGTCTCAATTGACAATGAGAATGGACAGATAGCAATACTATAAAGTATAGATTTAGCTCTACAAACAGCCCCACGTCTGTTTACATTTCCTGGTCCTCTTGAGATTAATTAGACTCATCCCAGTGGCCGCGATTGTGTTAAAACAGTGACAGACGGATTTCACTTTTTAGTGCTGTTTGCAAAACCTGGTGTGGTCAAATAACTTCAAATCGCAAACTGCACTAATAGATAAACTACTGGATTGGAGTGAATCTTTCTTGCCAAGACTCATCCCGACATCCACAAGTGTGTTGAGAAAGCAGACAATGAATATTGACTGAAATACAAGGTAAGAACCACTTTACTTCAATGTTATGACAGGATTTTTTTCAGATATGTATTCACAACATAGCTAGCTAAAAACGACAAGTTCTAAGCTACATTTTGATATATAGGTTGTTGTTGGTTGATCCAATTCCATGATGCGCTCTGGGATTTTGTGGTGATACTAGGAAGCAAATGTAAACGAGTGACTGCGAGCAGCCTGTCAGCAAACAGAAGCCGCAGCAGGCAGCAGCTTGCAGTGGAGTTTGTAACGTTAGCTTGCTTCGGTCTGACTTTTAGCTAAACTAATCACTGTCAAACAAAGCTGTTAGCTAGCTAGTAATGAGCACTTCTGCTTCTGCTCCATGTCTGTGTGTGAGAGAGGGAGAGGGGGAGGGGAAGAGAGGAGAGAAGGAGGGGGCTGTGAGATATCTGATATCTGACTCATCTGCGTATTTAGACCACTATCACTGGGGCACGTGGAAGTGAAGTAATGCTGGCCGTATAAGGGTGAATGGAGGAAGAGAGGATGAGGAGGAGTGCGTGGTGGATGGAGAGGGGGATGAAGAGGAGTGTGTGGTGAACGTGAGGGGAGAAGGAGGGGGAGTGAAGTACGCTCGTGCTGCGACTATGACAGGACCCCCCTCCCTTGTAGGGACCAACGAAACGGGGGGTTAGTTTACGTGAAACGGATTTGAGTGGCAGGTCCCGAGACGAGAGCCATACCATCTGACCTGGTTGATAGTCGGGAGCCGGGGTCCGGTGGCGATCGGCGAAGCGACGGTTCTGGTCCGTAGAGCGGAGGAGCGCGGCCCTTGTGTCCTCCCAAATTCTCATGCAGCGGCGGAGGTGGTCCTGCACCGACGAAACGGCGATCTCCTCCTCCTGGGCAGGGAACAGCAGGGGTTGGTAGCCCAAGGACGACTCAAAGGGGGACTGACCTGTGGCCGCTGAAGACAGGGAATTGTGGGCGTATTCGATCCATGGCAGGAAGGTGTTATGGTTTGAAACCGACCCCAACAGCACGGCACAGACAGGTAGTTCAGAGTTAGCCAAAGACTAGGGCGTATTTATTACTGAAACCGGAATGAGCAAAATGACAACAAAAACACAAGGGGAGAATGTTCTTGGCAGAGTTGTCCGCGGCTCTGCAGCACGTTTCCTGGGCGGAGAGGCACCGGGGCGTAGCGCCTCTGCCTCTGCTGCTCTGCAGCTACACCTCGATCCAACTCGGGAACAGAGAGAGAGAAAATGTTACTAGGCGAGCAAACGGAATTACAGGTAGTCCAGTACTGTCCTTAGCTGAGTCCGTGATAACAACAAGCGGTTCCTCTTCAGTGTTAACTTAGCTGAGTCCGTGATAACAACAACTGGCTCCTCTTCAGTGTTTAATAAACACACAAAAACAGAAAGGTCTCGAGTCCCGGAAATTACGAGAAAAACAGCCTCCACAAAAAGAACGTTCCAAAAACTCACCAAGGCGCAAAGCGCAAAGCGGTCTACGAGGCAGGGGTCCAACGAATGGCAAGCAAGCAACAGCGGTTCCACCAGACGTCCTGAGAGAAAAAAGCGAGGGAACAGCACGGGGAAAACAGGTAGCAACCAGTGGAATTCCAAAACGAACCGACAACGAATGACAGAAAACCCCGAGTATATGAAGGGCTCTGGAGAGCTGATTACAACACACAACAGGTGCGTGACGGCAATTGGTACTTGACCTTGAAGCGCGTGGCGGCAACGGGCCAATCCTCACAGTACACCTTGAAGCGTGTGGCGGCAATGGGCCAATCCTCACAGAAGGTGCTCCAGCCGGAGGGGTCCCGGGGCTGTCACGCAGCGGAGGGCGGATCCCAGGTCCTGGTTGGCCCGCTCAGACTGGCCGTTGGTCTGAGGGTGGAACCCGGAGGAGAGGCTGACCGTGGCCCCCAGGGCCCGACAGAAAGCCCTCCAGACCTGGGAGATGAATTGAGGGCCCCTGTCGGAGACGATGTCCGCCGGGATCCCGTGGAGGCGTAAGACGTGGAGTACCATCAGGTCTGCGGTTTCTGCAGCAGAGGGGAGTTTGGGGAGAGCAACAAAGTGCACAGCCTTCGAGAAACGGTCAACAATAGTGAGGATGGCTGTGTTACCGTGTGAGAGGGGAAGGCCGGTGACGAAGTCCAGGGCGATGTGCGACCAGGGCCGACCGGGAACAGGGAGCGGACGAAGGAGCCCGGTGGGCGGTCGATGGGAGGCCTTTGCACGAGCACAGACGGTGCTCATCTCTCATGGAGACCCACCACAAGTGCCGTTTCAGCAGGGACAGGGTACGGTCGATCCCAGGGTGGCAGGCGAACCGGGAAGCGTGAACCCACTCGAGCACCTGGGAGCGGACAAGGTCAGGGACAAAAAGCCGGTTAGGTGGACCGTTACCTGGGTCCGGCTGAGCACGCTGAGCCTCCCTGACGATGGACTGGATCTCCCAGGTGGCGGTGGCCACCAGACAGGATGTGGAGAGGATGGTGTCGGGGTGTGCGGGACCCTCCTCGGGGACAAACTGCCGGGAGAGAGCGTCTGGCTTGGTGTTCTTGGAACCAGGCCTGTAGGTAAGGGTGAAATTAAAACTGGCGAAGAACAGCACCCAGCGAGCCTGGCGGGAGTTCAGGCGCTTGGCCGTCTGGACGTAGGCGAGGTTCTTGTGGTCCGTCCAAACCAGGACCTCCAGCCAGTGCCTCCATTCCTCCAGGGCTAGTTTGACCGCCAGGAGCTCCAGGTTTCCGATGTCATAGTTGACCTCGGCTGGGGTCAGGCGGCGCGAGAAGAAGGCGCAGGGGTCGGTGACGGAGCGTTGGGAAAGGACCGACCACCTCCACCACGAACTGGCGGGACGCGTCCGGCTGGACGAGGATGGGTGCGGTGGTGAAGCGCCGGCTTTGCTCATCTCTGCTTGCTGCTCTGGGGTTAGTTTCTCCCCCATGTTTTCCCCTGGATCTTGACCGGGGGTTCTTATTTCTCTTTCCATCATTTGGGCCATCGAAGCCCCTTCGGGGAGCTAGCGTCTCCTGTGCTTGCATCTCCTGAGCGAGCATCTGCTGCGCCAGCTTCTCATGAGCTAGCATCTGATGCGCTAGCATCTGTTGTGCTAGCTTCTCTTGAGCTAGCGTCTGATGTGCTAGCATCTGTTGTGCTAGCTTCTCTTGAGCTAGCGTCTGATGCGCTAGCATCTGTTGTGCTAGCTTCTCTTGAGCTAGCGTTGGTTGCGCCAGCTCCTCCTGAGCTAGCATCTCTTGTGCTAGCTTCTCTTGTGCTAGCTTCTCCTGAGCTAGCTTCTCCTGAGCTAGCGTTGGTTGCGCCAGCTCCTCCTGAGCTAGCATCTCCTGGGCTAGCTTCTCTTGTGCTAGCGTTGGTTGCGCCAGCTCCTCCTGAGCTAGCATCTCCTGTGCTAGCTTCTCTTGTGCTAGCTTCTCCTGAGCTAGCTTCTCCTGAGCTAGCGTTGGTTGCGCCAGCTCCTCCTGAGCTAGCATCTCCTGGGCTAGCTTCTCTTGTGCTAGCTTCTCCTGAGCTAGCTTCTCTTGTGCTAGCTTCTCCTGAGCTAGCGTCGGTTGCTAGCTCCGGCTATTTCGCCTGCTGTTAGCTCCTGGCTTTGTTAGCCTGTTGTGAGCTAGTTAGCTCTTGGCTAGTTAGCCATCAATTCACTCTTGGCTTGTTAGCCAGTGGGGAGCTAGTTAGCTCTTGGCTAGTTAGCCATCAATTCACTCTTGGCTTGTTAGCCTGTGGGGAGCTAGTTAGCTCTTGACTAGTTAGCCGATGGTGAGCTAGTTAGCTCTCGTCTGGCTAGGGCCAGCTCATTTCCAGTTAGCTCTGGCTTGTTAGCCGATGGTGAGCTAGTTAGCTCTCGTCTGGCTAGGGCCAGCTCATTTCCAGTTAGCATTCAGTTCGCTTGTGGCTAGTTAGCCTGCATTCCAGTGGGCTCCGTTTTGGTTGCCTCATGTAGCCTCGGGCTAGGTAGCCATCCAGTTAGCATTCAGTTCACTTGTGGCTAGTTAGCCTGTGTTCCAGTGGACGCCGTTTTGGCAGCCTCACGTAGCCTCGGGCTAGGTAGCCATCCAGTTAGCATTCAGTTCGCTTGTGGCTAGTTAGCCTGTGTTCCAGTGAGCGCCGTTTTGGCAGCCTCACGTAGCCTCGGGCTAGGTAGCCATCCAGTTAGCATTCAGTTCGCTTGTGGCTAGTTAGCCTGTGTTCCAGTGAGCGCCGTTTTGGCAGCCTCAGGTAGCCTCGGGCTAGGTAGCCATCCAGTTAGCATTCAGTTCGCTTGTGGCTAGTTAGCCTGTGTTCCAGTGAGCGCCGTTTTGGCAGCCTCACGTAGCCTCGGGCTAGGTAGCCATCCAGTTAGCATTCAGTTCGCTTGTGGCTAGTTAGCCTGTGTTCCAGTGAGCGCCGTTTTGGCAGCCTCACGTAGCCTCGGGCTAGGTAGCCATCCAGTTAGCATTCAGTTCGCTTGTGGCTAGTTAGCCTGTGTTCCAGTGAGCGCCGTTTTGGCAGCCTCACGTAGCCTCGGGCTAGGTAGCCATCCAGTTAGCATTCAGTTCGCTTGTGGCTAATTAGCCTGTGTTCCAGTGAGCGCCGTTTTGGCAGCCTCACGTAGCCTCGGGCTAGGTAGCCATCCAGTTAGCATTCAGTTCGCTTGTGGCTAGTTAGCCTGTGTTCCAGTGAGCGCCGTTTTGGCAGCCTCACGTAGCCTCGGGCTAGGTAGCCATCCAGTTAGCATTCAGTTCGCTTGTGGCTGGTTAGCCTGTGTTCCAGTGAGCGCCGTTTTGGCAGCCTCACGTAGCCTTCAGTTAGCACCAGCTTATTAGCCGGCACTGCCAGCCTGTATGGCTGCGCTGATGTCTCTCTAAACTGCCAGACATTTTAGAGAGAGGGTTTTCTTTACTTTCTTTTTCTTTAATCCAATTTTGCGGCCTCAACCGCTCCACCAGCAATGCCCCCACTATGCAGATGCCTTTAATTTGCCACTGCTTTCCACCGAGGGCCATACAAATCAATATCCTTTGTCTGGTGTATTCTAAAGCTCGGTTCTCCGTTTTTCAATATTTCTAGTTTATTTTATTTTGGCTGTTATCTTACCGATCTCAGCCCTAACCCAAGGGACGCCATGTTAAGAGCTACAGGTAGTCTCTATATATCTCAATCACCTACTCGAGATATAAACCCGTGGCCGCTCGATATCCCCCGGCGAGGTGCTAAACTCGCCAAGTTCTCGAGTCAATTACTATTTCTGTCAAGATTACTTCAAGTCACTGGTCTAGTTATCTCCAGTTGATATGAAATGTAAGTATGAAGAGTTGTTAATCTCTTCTTGTTTGTAATAAACCGAATATGTCTAGGAGAACTCTTATAGACTATAATAACAATTATATTATTATTATTACCATCATCATTATCATCATTTTACGAAAGGGCTTGTAATACTGCTCATTTGAAAGCTTGGTTGCATTACTACTTTGTTAATAAGTATTACCACTGTACTAACACGTAATCATTGTTTGCACGCCCCAGTACCTCCTGTCCTCCTCTCCTCCTCCGCCAGCGGGACCGACCATCCAATCCTGCAGTGATTTAGACCAGTGGTTCCCAAAGTCGGGGTCGCGACCCAAAGGTGGGCCGCGAGCAGCCACGGATGGGCCGCGAGATGATTAAAAAAATAAATAAAAAAAATTAAAAAAAAAACATTTTTTTTATTTTTTTTTTTTTTATTTTAATTTTTTTTGTCAGGCCACTGAACTTAGAAGCAGGCCAGGACAGTGTTTCTAGTTGTATTCTAAAATTCTATTCTATTGTATTCTAAAATGTGACTATATGGTTTTATATTAACTTAATAAATAAACAAAAACGAAAAATCTACTTATTTCAACGAACATTTCAAACTAAATAACAGATTATGCACATAAAACGCTGAAAACAACCGAAGCAACAATAGTATTTTAATGAGGCTATTATTATTATCATTATTATTTTGCAACAAGTTAGCCCTCTCATAAATAGCACATATAAATGAATAACTAACTTGAACTAACTTAATAGGATTGAAGTGATATTTGGCTTAAAAAATCGGTCGCCTGACAAAAAAAAAAAAAAAAAAGCCAGACGATGTGCATTGGGCCGCGGCTCTCTGACGCCTTATTTTCTGGGCCCCGGCCTGAAAAGTTTGGGAACCCCTGATTTAGACGATCGATTTCCCACATAACTCGACAGAGTCCGTCGGACACAGAGATACCGGAACCCGCAAACAACAAACATTTCCATGTATAGTATTTATACAGTACATAGCATATATATATATATATATATAATATATATCTTTTAGCTGAAAAGCATTAACCAGTCAATTGATTCAATCTGTATTAGGTTACATTACATTCATAGTCACCCTCCATAGGAAATCAGGGCGTCGGCAGGCATCGTGGCACATTGCTGGCAGAAATCAGTCCAAGGATTCAAAAGATATTATAAAAAGCTGTTTTTATTTAGAAAGGTACAAAAAAGGACTGTATTGGAAATATCCATTACAGTTTAAAAGATTATATAAAACAAAACATCCTATCTCTAAGATCGCAATAGCCTGACACGGCTTGTGCCTGCCATGGAAAACTCTGAAATTCTGGTCTATCGAATGGGAGCAGTCATTTTTATATCATGTCAAGACCTCTGTTCTATTGGCCCAAAAACAGTGATATCACTGTGATGTCATTTCACTAGCCAACCAACGTACAATATATAGTAAGGATGGACTCCTCCCCTTCTAGTTGTTACATCTACTGGAGAAGTAACAGATTACCTTGTGTTGGTAAATCCCTATCTGTTACTAACAGGATACCAGAGGCCCCAAGGTTGTCTTTACATTCCTTAGTGGCCAAACAGTATTGAAGTGAAAGCAATTCACACTTCTTGCATGAGTATATAGTACATAGCCCAACACATACTACAGATATATACAGATACACATACATGTATAATACAGTACATATATATATAGTACATACAGTATATACATATATATACACATACTTGTACCAATCATTGGTTATATGTCTACTCTATGCTGGACAGGCAAGGGTTAACATGTGTGCCAACCTGCTGTTTTTCATTGTGCAGAGCAGCATGCAGGCACTGTCTCTATGGCCGCATTCCTAAGGGTAACTCCTTACTGCATGTTGGGCAGAAGAGAATGGCCTGTGTACACTTGTGAATACAAAGTGAAGTGAATACACTTCCTGCATTATAAGTGTATAAAGAGTATACAGGTCATATACATAGCTCCAATCATATATAAGAACAGGATGTCATAATAACCAGTGTCACTAGTTGACTTGTGGCACTTAACATGTGTTTACACATAACGTGTTTCTTCTCAATTCCTTTCTGACTGGGCATTACCAGCCAGAATACATATCACATCTAGACACCTATAGTAACATATGCCTAGATTTAAAACAAATATATACAATAAACCTATTGTATTGATTCCATTGATTCCATTCTCCAGGATCACGCAAGATATTGTAGTGTACACAAGTTACTGTTCCGGAGTCCACAGTCCATAGTTCTCACAGTTTTACACAAGTGGGAGGAAGAATCTACAGACATTCCCCATAATCATATATAAGAACAGGATGTCATAATAACCAGTGTCACTAGTTGGCTGTGACACTTTACAGAGGGTTATATTTTTTTGCAGGGGGCGTTAACACTTTAATCGCCGGAGACGCCGAAACTTGTCATTCCCCGCCATGCTCATTCTGCCGAAGACGCCGTAACACGTCTTTGATATCAATATTTCAAAAATCTGTGATCGAAAACAGATTTCTCCCCCGGAGACCTGAGATATACTGCTGAGCCCCACTCAACTCTCTAACGGTTCAAGAGTGCCATCTGGTGGCCGATCGGCAGATCGCCCAACAGGAAGTCATGTGGATGAAGTGGTGCTCACCCATATTTCGTCCGGGCACTCGCTATCGTTAGAGGGACTCCATCTTGATAACACGGGACAGCGATCGGTTGCAAATAACTCGATAAACAACATGATTTGGACGTATATACTATTATACAACCTGGAAATGGATCGGGTATTTCTACATCCCATAATAGGAATATCTCTGCTCCACGCTCATCGCCCAACGCTATGAGGAAGCTACGGTAAGATTCAGCATTTTTTTTTAACGTGTTCCATATAAATTGCTCTGATGATCATATCACCCACACTAGATGAATGATATAACGTTGCCCATGGAATTATAAACGACCCCCCGCCCATCCGGTCAACATCAGATCATACGTAGTAACTCCTAGAAGCACATCCAGTTGAAATTTTTTATCTCGCACAGATTCCTACCAAACTGTATTTGATCATCAATATAATGCATTTAGGGCTATAAATCAAGTTCTGGAGAAAGCTGCAGAAAACGATAAAAACATACTTATACTTTAGACCGTATTTTAGTATGTAGTATATGTGAATGAAAAAGTATAACGTTGCTACACCCTGAACAATAGATATAGGACATTGAATGGGCCATAATAATGTCAATTTAGCAATACAATTTAAAAAGTTATAGCCCTGCAAAGAAGGGGAACTTCTCCATAGACAAATAGAGCTGGCGAGGGATGGTAAATTATGAATTTAACCCCGGCGATCAAAGTGTTAAGTGGAAGGAAAGCCGACTTCTGCCAATTTATCTTAAATCCCGATAAATCGCCAAAGTCCTCAATCAACTTGAGAAGATGAGGCATTGCGGTGTTGGGGTTTTGCATGAACAGTATTACGTCGTCCGCATATAAACTAATTTTATGTTGTGTGCCCTTGATTACGATTGGTTCTATGGATTGGGATTGTCTTATATATTGTGCTAAAGGCTCTAATGATAAATCGAATAGTCCGGGACTAAGAGGGCAACCCTGTCTAGAAGAGCGTGATACCGGAAAGATTTCGGAGGTGATTAAACCTGTTGTAATCATGGCCGATGGGTCTTTGTATAATACTTTTATCATATCAATGAATCCTTTTCCTAACCCCATCCTTTCTAATACTGCCCATAGATACGACCATTCCAACCTATCAAAAGCTTTCATTGCATCCAGGGACAGCATCGCCTTAGGTGTGGTGTCGTCCTTGTTAGCATCTAGTACGTGTAGTAATCATCTTATGTTATCAGTGATCAAGCGGCCTCTTATGAAGCCAGTTTGATCCGGATGAACTAAAGACGTCATATGCTTTTGAAGTCTGATGGCTAATACCTTAGAGCAGGGGTTCCCAACCTTTTTTCCCACAGGGACCCCCAAACATCTCTGATGAAATTCCTGGACCCCCCTCCTAATAAAATACCATAAAATACTTTTTTTTGTCATTTTAATACTTTTTTTTGTCATTTTAATAACAAACTGCTTATACACAGGCATATGCATCATAATTAGACCCACTATGCTTCTTTGACTTGTGCCTTCAATCAACAAATCTCATCTTGCACCATATGTATTTCAAAATGTTGGCCAATATTTAAATCCTGTATTCATCCTCTCAAATCAGGCCCTAATGGTGAACGGTTTGCATTTATGTTGAATGAAGTAAGAATCCACTGCAGTAAAAATATCCTCACCTCGAGTGGTGGTAGTAACGTTGACTGACATGAGAATGTCCTGCTTCAGATCCTCATTTTCGATATATTGCACATAAACGATGAGCACAGCCTCGTCTGCGACAGTTGTAGTTTCATCAAGTTGTATGGCAAATGGACCCTTTCTAAGCTTTTCTGACAGCTGCTGCTCGCAATCACTTGACATCTTATCAATTCGGTCTTTCACTACATTGTTCGAGAGTGGTACTGATTTTAGTTTATCCGCCACCTGTGGGCCGCACAGTTTCTAAACCATTTTGATGCAGGCTGGTTTGATGAGCTGCTCGCCAATATTGTGCGGTTTCTTTGCTTTTGCAATTAAAAGCGAACACTCAAAGGAGGCTTCGGTAGCCTTCTGTAAATAACTGCCACCCCTGCTCCACGCTACTCTAACATCAACAGGCTTGTTCGCCTTGAGAGACTGTTCTTTCCTCCGAAAAAAGTCTGGATCCTTCCCAACGGTTTCTGGGTGCTTAGACGCCTGATGTCTCTTCAGCTTGCTGGGCTTCAGGCTCGAGTTTGCCAACTTTTCTCCACAAATCACACACTCAGGTCGTTTGTCTGGTCCCTCAGTGAAGCCCATGGTGATGTAATTTTCGCGATTGCTGTAGGTCCTAACTTTTTTTGCAGATGAGCTGCCGTCATCTCCTTTTCGTTTGTCACACATTTTCGCCTCTGGCGGCTTACTGCAGACGAGCCGAGAAAGTTAACTAGCGTGCTAGGCTAGCTACAGAAAGTGATACAGTCAACTGATTCGCGTTTTAGCGGCTACCCGGTAGCCTACTGTTAACGTTCAAAAATCATGTCTAGATGTTTATTTATTTATCTTTATTTTGTATTGTAGTGGAGAGACTATTCATGCTTCTGATGATAAAAATATGCTAATTAAATATTTCTCTGAAAGAAAAAATATATAATAATAAAAAAATAAAAAAGACCTCAAATCATCTGTGGTCTGGCGGACCCCCTGCGCCCCCTGGCGGACCCCAGGTTGGGAATCACTGCCTTAGAGTACAGTTTGATATCGGTTCATGTTGTTTATCAAGTTATTGGTAACGGATTGCTATCCATTGTGTCTAGCTCGAGTCCCGGGACTATTAGCGAGTGATCGGACCGAATTGGAATGAGCACCAGCTTCCGTTTCCGGTTTGAGCAATCTGCCACCAGATGGCGCTCTTGAACCGTTGGAGAGTTGAGAGGGGATCAACAGTAGATCTCAAGTCTCCGGGGGAGAAATATGATTGCGATCACAGATTTTTGAAATATTGATCTCAATGACGTGGTAAGGCGTTTTTGGTGACCAAAGTGTTAATTTGATTTTCCAGTCGAACCGAGTCGTTGTATTGTAAAGAAGTAAATAACGTAGAGTAAAGCGTTTCTAGTTCAGCCAGTTTTGAGGATCGATTCTTGCGTATTTTGGAGGAAAAGCTATCGGTGAAATCCTTGATCATTCCCTTTACCGACATCCATAACATTCTGGGGTCCTGCACCGAATTTGCATTCTCCAGTAGGAATAATGAAAGAGCTTCTTTGAATTGTGTAATGAATTCCTTGTTATTAAGCAGCATCGAGTTAAATCGCCATCTTGGGGCTCGGGATGATAGTATACCAAATGTTCCTTTTAGGAGTAAATAACAGTGATCCGATAATGCATTGGGTATCATTTCCACATCATAGTTATCAAATAGTCTCGGTGATGCAAAAACATAATCTATTCTGGATAATGTGTTATGTCTCGCAGATCGACAAGAGTACTTCCGGGTCGTGGGGTTGAGTGATCGCCATAGGTCATTTACACCTGTATTCTTCGACCAATCCTTTAATGCATTAGATGATTTTTTTTGTTCGTTGGAAAAGGAGGGGTAAGATTTATCCATCCCTGGATCCCAAATGGCATTAAAAATCTGCACCAATTATAAATGAGTATTCAGGAAGGTCTAACATTTTTCTGGTAAGTGTAGTGAAGAAATTAGCTTTGTACAAATTTGGGGCGTATACCGCTACCAGCGCTATTTTCCTGTTCTTGTGTACAATCTTAGCTATAGTTATCCGACCATCTGCATCAGACCATACTCCCTTCAATTCAATATTCAACTTCCGTCTAACGACTATGGCAACTCCACGAGTTCTCGTTCCAAAGGAAGAGTGACTAATGTTATGATATGTGTTGTCCGCTAACGTAGCTATGTCTTTCCCTAAAATGTGCGTTTCGCTTAGCAGAGCCACGTCAACCTGTCCGTTTTTCATCAGTGTGAGTACGCTTTTGTGTTTGTGTTGATTATTTATTCCCCCAGTATTCCAAATCATTATATTCAAACTAGCCATAATCTATACATGTTGTTGTGTAGTTGTTGGTAATGCTTCTGGAGTGCGAATCTACAATAGATATACATCCAACTATTGAGGTCCCGTTGAGAGCCGAGCTTAAAAACATACATATATACAAATAATAATCCCCTAATTCCCCCTCCCTCCGAGAGTCGTACAGGACTGTGTTCCATAGACACATCCTACGCGTATGACTCCCTCCCTTAAGCCACCGGGTTGCCCAAAATGAGCTTTCTAACCCTAATCTTCCTATGCTAATTGCCATAGGATCTAAAACTTTCATTCTAATTCAATAGAATGTCACTTTTGGTCTTGCGCCTTCCCATTAACACTTTGATCGCCATGGTTAAAATTCATAATTTACCATCCCTCGCCATCTCTATTTGTCTATGGAGAAGTTCCCCTTCTTTGCAGGGCTATAACTTTTTAAATTGTATTGCTAAATTGACATTATCATGGCCCATTCAAGGTCCTATATGTATTGTTCAGGGTGTATCAATGTTATACTTTTTCATTCACATATTCATACTAAAATACGGTCTAAAGTATAAGTATGTTTTTATCGTTTTCTGCAGCTTTCTTCAGAACGTGATTTATAGCCCTAAATGCATTATATGCATGATGAAATCCAGTTTGATAGCGATCTGTGCCAGATAAAAAATTTCAACTGCACGTAGTTCTAGAAGTTACTACGTATCATCTGATGATGACCGGATGGGCGGGGGGTCGTTTATAATTCCGTGGGCAGCGTTAGATGATTCATCCAGTGTGGGTCATATGGTCATCATAGCAGTTTATATGGAACACGTTAGAATATAACGCTGCAACTCACCGTGGCTTCCTCGCGCCGCTGGCAGATGAGCGTGGAACAGAATTTTTTCTATTATGGGATGGAGAAATGCCTGATCCATTTCCAGGTTGTATAATAGTATATACGTCCAAATCATGTTGTTTTTTCGAGTTATATGCACCGATCGAAGTTCACTGTGTCAAGACGGAGTCTCTCTAACAATAGCGAGTGCCCGGACAACATATGGATGAGCACGTCCGGTTCGACGAGTCATTTCCTGTTGGCGATCTGCCGATCGGCCACCAGATGGCGCTCTTGAACCGCTAGAGAGTTGAGTGGAGCTTTGCAGTACATCTCAGGGCCCCGGAGGGGAAATATGATTTCGATCACAGATTTTTGAAATATTGATATCAAAGACGAGTTACGGCGTCTTCGGCAGAATGAGCATGGCTAGGAATGACGTCTAAACACGTCATCTGCGATTAAAGTGTTAATGTAATAACAATAGTGTGAAAAATGAAAAATATACCTCCATTGATATATTTATTTGAACCTTCTACTAACTTATGTTGGAACCATCAGAAAAAAGAAAAGAGTGAAGAAAAATACTAACACCAAAAAAAGTAAGAATTAAAATAAAACTCAACAGAAAAAAATAGATTTTAGAGCTACATTATGTTAAAGTTACAGGCCTTCTTTCTAGGAGTACAGTGTATTCTAGAAAGTTGTAGAATACCCTTGTAAATTCGTAAACACTGCTGTTATGTTCCAGAATGTTCTTCCTGTCCAGGAGTTATGACCTACTAGTGATTTTCCAGCATATTCTATTGTGTCCCTGAGTAGTCGAGAGAAGAGTCCAGAATATTCCAGAGTGTTCCCAATGTCATTATTGGATTATTGCCTCCTCAGAAATCAGAAGTCTATAAATATAGTGCATATCGTTCCGTATTAAACACTATTGTGCCTCAGTGTTGCCAACATGCATATCTGCTGTTGCTTTTGTAGTTGAGCTGTGGTAAAGTAATTCTAATAAAAATAATAAAAGAAAAAATAAAAGAAAATGAGAAAAAGAGAGAGATGAGTAGGCTTGTCTTCTGATTCGAGCCTATGGTACGACCGGCCCCGGGGGTCCAGTATCATGTTGCTTCATGTATTCATCGGCGACTTTAGGTGAGCGTAATCCGAGTCTATTACCATCTTCCCCCAAGATGGATAGAAGGGCTGGGTAACGAAGGCTTGGCTTAAGATTTCTCTTGTATAGCCTCTGCAGCACATCTTTGTAGGGGACATGTAGGGCAATGGCCTCCTTGCATAGATCCTCATAGAAAGACACTGTTTATCACCATATTTCAGTTTCCCCCATTGCTTGCGTGCCCCTCTGATGATCGCGTCTCTTATTTCTGTCTTGCGCAGAGTAGCAATGATAACCCTCGTCCCGTTGTCCTGTGTACCGACTCTATAACACTGGTCCACTAACGGCGCTGTGGATAGGATCTGTTTACCTAGAATTCCTGCTAACACTGTTGGAAATATGTCATCTGTGCAATTGACTGATTCATCCAATCCCACAATACGGATATTATTTCTACGGTAGTAACGTTCGGTCTCGAGCAGCCTCTCCATTGCTTCCTCTTCGATGTCTTGTATTTTCTTCCGAAGCGCTTTTTCCACCTGTTGTATCTCCTCCGCTATCTCTGTGAATCCATCGTGAACAGTCTTCTCGTTCTCCTTGACTTTCAATGTAATTCCTAGCACCGTGTTCTCCACTGCAGTAATTCACCCGGCCTGTTCCGCGGCCGCTTTTCTAACCCCCCTCGAATTTAGCATCGATGTGTAATTTGAATTCGTCAATGTGTAATTTGAAAGCGTCCATCTGATCAGGTTAGTCAGAGACTTGAAATCGGGTTGTATATCTTCCCTGCTTGTATCAGTTGAGGTTGTAGTATCAGTTGAGGTTGTAGGAGCATTGGGAGACACGGTGGATTTGACGGATATTTTCTTCTCAAATTCCACTGCTTTCTCTCTCACGGTGTTTGTCCCCGCCGTTACCGTTATATTGTCGTCTGCTGTCACCCTCTCGGGGCAAGTCGTCGTCGGGCCCGGTATATTATCAGCTACTGTCTCCCCAACGGGGCTAGTCAACAGCGGTGCTGTTGTATTGGCGGCTGCTGTATCCTTCGAAGAGCGTGTCACAACTTGCGCCGTTGTACTGTCTCCTCCGAGTTTCTTTCCAATCTCTTTCTTGTCCTTAGGTCCCATGTTGAATCTTTATTTCTTTTGATATAGTTAGTAGAAGGTCTTATTTAATATATACGATGAGGTTTAAACTCATTAGTGTTGTTCAAATAAGGTTTTTAAGCGAAATTAACGTGACCAAACGTGTCTGCTACATGTTGCTGTCAAACCAGAAGTATTATCTTAATGTTATAGGACTTATATTATAATGACTTACAAATACAAATACAAATATCCTATCCATATAATACTTCAGCACGTCACAAATATCCATAACATACCACTCTTTTCAAGAACCGTTGTTGCGATATTTTTCCTTAGCCCCTCTATGTCTTCCGGCCTTGTCCCAAAGGTGATGCTCTTCCCTTTCAGAATGCACTCTGCGAACTGAAGATATTGTGTAATTGGATAAATATAAAGTGTCTATGACGAGGTTTATTAAAATTACATAAACAAGGTTTTTGAAATCCCAAAGGAAATAAAACATAATACAATGACATTAAATGTGCACAAGACTCATACAAATGTTCTGATAAACCTGGGGATTTCCTGAGCTGCAAGTATGTTCATATAAAATCTATGTACCAACCTTTAAAGCGAACACTCCACAAGATGTGGCATCTTGTTGCAGAGGGTGAGCGAGAGTGGTACAGGACCATTTGGAGATATTGAGACCCCTCCTTCTCACAAATTCTCTGATTAAGACATAAATAAAGTACAACAGAAATAAATCAGTATATGTAAAGTAAAGGATAAAGTACAGCGAGGTTGTACAGCATATATATGTGTGGGTGTGGGGGGACTTGGAATCAGTCTATGGAAAATGTGTATTGTGTATGACAACATACACAGGACACTGGAGATACTTCACCGTTAATCAATGACAACAAAAATATTCATATATATCATCATTGTCATTTAAAAATTGACAAAAAAGTTACCTTGTCGCCCCTTGACAATGCTTGATTGTCCCGCTTGTTTCCCCAAGTAGGTCCAGCAGCATGCAGCTCCTCTCTGATGGTAGCATAACCTATTGTTCAATGGGGGAAAACAACACCTGCATGTCATTAAAAGTAACATTCATTAATAGGTTGTCATCCTTTTTATCCAGATGTTTGCAAAATCTGTTAACACGCTATCACCGGCGTCCAACCTAAACCCCTATACCCCTGGAGGCCGCATGTTTAGCCCCCTATACCACTGGAGGCCGCATGTTTAGCCCCCTATACCACTGGAGGCCGCATGTTTAGCCCCCTATACCACCGGAGGCCCCATGTTTAGCCCCCTATACCACCGGAGGCCCCATGTTTAGCCCCCTATATCACTGGAGGCCCCATGTTTAGCCCCCTATACCACCGGAGGCCCCATGTTTAGCCCCCTATACCACCGGAGGCCCCATGTTTAGCCCCCTATACCACCGGAGGCCCCATGTTTAGCCCCCTATACCACCGGAGGCCCCATGTTTAGCCCCCTATACCACCGGAGGCCCCATGTTTAGCCCCCTATACCACCGGAGGCCCCATGTTTAGCCCCCTATACCACTGGAGGCCCCATGTTTAGCCCCCTATACCACCGGAGGCCCCATGTTTAGCCCCCTATACCACTGGAGGCCCCATGTTTAGCCCCCTATACCACCGGAGGCCCCATGTTTAGCCCCCTATACCACTGGAGGCCCCATGTTTAGCCCCCTATACCACTGGAGGCCCCATGTTTAGCCCCCTATACCACCGGAGGCCCCATGTTTAGGCCCCTATACCACTGGAGGCCCCATGTTTAGCCCCCTATACCACTGGAGGCCCCATGTTTAGCCCCCTATACCACTGGAGGCCCCATGTTTAGCCCCCTATACCACTGGAGGCCCCATGTTTAGCCCCCTATACCACCGGAGGCCCCATGTTTAGCCCCCTATACCACCGGAGGCCCCATGTTTAGCCCCCTATACCACTGGAGGCCCCATGTTTAGCCCCCTATACCACCGGAGGCCCCATGTTTAGCCCCCTATACCACTGGAGGCCCCATGTTTAGCCCCCTATACCACCGGAGGCCCCATGTTTAGCCCCCTATACCACTGGAGGCCCCATGTTTAGCCCCCTATACCACTGGAGGCCCCATGTTTAGCCCCCTACACCACCGGAGGCCCCATGTTTAGGCCCTATACCACTGGAGGCCCCATGTTTAGCCCCCTATACCACTGGAGGCCCCATGTTTAGCTCCCTATACCACCGGAGGCCCCATGTTTAGCCCCCTACACCACTGGAGGCCCCATGTTTAGCCCCCTACACCACTGGAGGCCCCATGTTTAGCCCCCTATACCACCGGAGGCCCCATGTTTAGCCCCCTATACCACTGGAGGCCCCATGTTTAGCTCCCTATACCACTGGAGGCCCCATGTTTAGCGCCCTATACCACCGGAGGCCCCATGTTTAGCCCCCTATACCACCGGAGGCCCCATGTTTAGCTCCCTATACCACTGGAGGCCCCATGTTTAGCCCCCTATACCACTGGAGGCCCCATGTTTAGCCCCCTATACCACTGGAGGCCCCATGTTTAGCCCCCTACACCACTGGAGGCCCCATGTTTAGGCCCCTATACCACTGTAGGCCCCATGTTTAGCCCCCTATACCACTGGAGGCCCCATGTTTAGCCCCCTACACCACTGGAGGCCCCATGTTTAGCCCCCTATACCACCAGAGGCCCCATGTTTAGCCCCCTACACCACTGGAGGCCCCATGTTTAGCCCCCTATACCACCGGAGGCCCCATGTTTAGCCCCCTACACCACTGGAGGCCCCATGTTTAGCCCCCTATACCACTGGAGGCCCCATGTTTAGCCCCCTATACCACTGGAGGCCCCATGTTTAGCCCCCTATACCACTGGAGGCCCCATGTTTAGCCCCCTATACCACTGGAGGCCCCATGTTTAGCCCCCTATACCCCTGGAGGCCCCATGTTTAGCCCCCTATACCACCGGAGGCCCCATGTTTAGCCCCATATACCACTGGAGGCCCCATGTTTAGCCCCCTATACCACCGGAGGCCCCATGTTTAGCCCCCTATACCACCGGAGGCCCCATGTTTAGCCCCCTATACCACTGGAGGCCCCATGTTTAGCCCCCTATACCACTGGAGGCCCCATGTTTAGCCCCCTATACCACTGGAGGCCCCATGTTTAGCCCCCTATACCCCTGGAGGCCCCATGTTTAGCCCCCTATACCACTGGAGGCCCCATGTTTAGCCCCCTATACCACTGGAGGCCCCATGTTTAGCCCCCTACACCACCGGAGGCCCCATGTTTAGCCCCCTATACCACTGGAGGCCCCATGTTTAGCCCCCTATACCACTGGAGGCCCCATGTTTAGCCCCCTATACCACTGGAGGCCCCATGTTTAGCCCCCTACACCACTGGAGGCCCCATGTTTAGCTCCCTATACCACCGGAGGCCCCATGTTTAGCCCCCTATATCACTGGAGGCCCCATGTTTAGCCCCCTATACCACTGGAGGCCCCATGTTTAGCCCCCTATACCACTGGAGGCCCCATGTTTAGCCCCCTATACCACTGGAGGCCCCATGTTTAGCCCCCTATACCACCGGAGGCCCCATGTTTAGCCCCCTATACCACTGTAGGCCCCATGTTTAGCCCCCTATACCACTGGAGGCCCCATGTTTAGCCCCCTATACCACTGGAGGCCCCATGTTTAGCCCCCTATACCACCGGAGGCCCCATGTTTAGCCCCCTATACCACTGGAGGCCCCATGTTTAGCCCCCTATACCACTGGAGGCCCCATGTTTAGCTCCCTATACCACTGGAGGCCCCATGTTTAGCCCCCTATACCACTGGAGGCCCCATGTTTAGCCCCCTATACCACTGGAGGCCCCATGTTTAGCCCCCTATACCACTGGAGGCCCCATGTTTAGCCCCCTATACCACCGGAGGCCCCATGTTTAGCCCCCTATACCACTGGAGGCCCCATGTTTAGCCCCCTATACCACTGGAGGCCCCATGTTTAGCCCCCTATACCACTGGAGGCCCCATGTTTAGCCCCCTATACCACTGGAGGCCCCATGTTTAGCCCCCTACACCACCGGAGGCCCCATGTTTAGCCCCCTATACCACTGGAGGCCCCATGTTTAGCCCCCTATACCACTGGAGGCCCCATGTTTAGCCCCCTATACCACTGGAGGCCCCATGTTTAGCCCCCTACACCACTGGAGGCCCCATGTTTAGCTCCCTATACCACCGGAGGCCCCATGTTTAGCCCCCTATATCACTGGAGGCCCCATGTTTAGCCCCCTATACCACTGGAGGCCCCATGTTTAGCCCCCTATACCACTGGAGGCCCCATGTTTAGCCCCCTATACCACTGGAGGCCCCATGTTTAGCCCCCTATACCACCGGAGGCCACATGTTTAGCCCCCTATACCACTGTAGGCCCCATGTTTAGCCCCCTATACCACTGGAGGCCCCATGTTTAGCCCCCTATACCACTGGAGGCCCCATGTTTAGCCCCCTATACCACCGGAGGCCCCATGTTTAGTCCCCTATACCACTGGAGGCCCCATGTTTAGCCCCCTATACCACTGGAGGCCCCATGTTTAGCTCCCTATACCACTGGAGGCCCCATGTTTAGCCCCCTATACCACTGGAGGCCCCATGTTTAGCCCCCTATACCACTGGAGGCCCCATGTTTAGCCCCCTATACCACTGGAGGCCCCATGTTTAGCCCCCTATACCACTGGAGGCCCCATGTTTAGCCCCCTATACCACTGGAGGCCCCATGTTTAGCCCCCTATACCACTGGAGGCCCCATGTTTAGCCCCCTACACCACTGGAGGCCCCATGTTTAGCCCCCTATACCACCGGAGGCCCCATGTTTAGCCCCCTATACCACTGGAGGCCCCATGTTTAGCCCCCTATACCACTGGATGCCCCATGTTTAGCCCCCTATACCACCGGAGGCCCCATGTTTAGCCCCCTATACCACTGGAGGCCCCATGTTTAGCCCCCTATACCACCGGAGGCCCCATGTTTATCTTCCTATATCACTGGAGGCCCCATGTTTAGCCCCCTATACCACCGGAGGCCCCATGTTTAGCCCCCTATACCACTGGAGGCCCCATGTTTAGGCCCTATACCACTGGAGGCCCCATGTTTAGCCCCCTATACCACTGGAGGCCCCATGTTTAGCCCCCTATACCACCGGAGGCCCCATGTTTAGCCCCCTACACCACTGGAGGCCCCATGTTTAGCCCCCTATACCACCGGAGGCCCCATGTTTAGCCCCCTACACCACTGGAGGCCCCATGTTTAGCCCCCTATACCACTGGAGGCCCCATGTTTAGCCCCCTATACCACCGGAGGCCCCATGTTTAGCCCCCTATACCACCGGAGGCCCCATGTTTAGCCCCCTATACCACTGGAGGCCCCATGTTTAGCCCCCTATACCACTGGAGGCCCCATGTTTAGCCCCCTATACCACTGGAGGCCCCATGTTTAGCCCCCTACACCACTGGAGGCCCCATGTTTAGCCCCCTACACCACCGGAGGCCCCATGTTTAGCCCCCTATACCACCGGAGGCCCCATGTTTAGCCCCCTATACCACCGGAGGCCCCATGTTTAGCCCCCTATACCACTGGAGGCCCCATGTTTAGCCCCCTATACCACCGGAGGCCCCATGTTTAGCCCCCTATACCACTGGAGGCCCCATGTTTAGCCCCCTATACCACCGGAGGCCCCATGTTTAGCCCCCTACACCACTGGAGGCCCCATGTTTAGCCCCCTACACCACTGGAGGCCCCATGTTTAGCCCCCTATACCACTGGAGGCCCCATGTTTAGCCCCCTATACCACTGGAGGCCCCATGTTTAGCCCCCTATACCACTGGAGGCCCCATGTTTAGCCCCCTATACCACCGGAGGCCCCATGTTTAGCCCCCTACACCACCGGAGGCCCCATGTTTAGCCCCCTACACCACCGGAGGCCCCATGTTTAGCCCCCTATACCACCGGAGGCCCCATGTTTAGCCCCCTACACCACTGGAGGCCCCATGTTTAGCCCCCTACACCACCGGAGGCCCCATGTTTAGCCCCCTATACCACTGGAGGCCCCATGTTTAGCCCCCTACACCACCGGAGGCCCCATGTTTAGCCCCCTATACCACTGGAGGCCCCATGTTTAGCCCCCTACACCACTGGAGGCCCCATGTTTAGCCCCCTATACCACTGGAGGCCCCATGTTTAGCCCCCTATACCACCGGAGGCCCCATGTTTAGCCCCCTATACCACCGGAGGCCCCATGTTTAGCCCCCTACACCACCGGAGGCCCCATGTTTAGCCCCCTATACCACTGGAGGCCCCATGTTTAGCCCCCTATACCACCGGAGGCCCCATGTTTAGCCCCCTACACCACCGGAGGCCCCATGTTTAGCCCCCTATACCACTGGAGGCCCCATGTTTAGCCCCCTACACCACTGGAGGCCCCATGTTTAGCCCCCTATACCACTGGAGGCCCCATGTTTAGCCCCCTATACCACCGGAGGCCCCATGTTTAGCCCCCTATACCACCGGAGGCCCCATGTTTAGCCCCCTACACCACCGGAGGCCCCATGTTTAGCCCCCTACACCACCGGAGGCCCCATGACACAACATGTTTAACCATGAGACCTTTTAACTCACCATCAACATCCAGTGGCTGTTGTTTTTATTCACAAGGCCAACGATGACTTTGTACATCTGTGGATCAAACTAAAATTAAAAAGCAGTGTTAGAAAAAGCATATTTGTACATAACTTTGTAGGACTAACTCAAAGATGCTTACAGAAATTAAATGAAACGTCCGGAAGCCCTGCCAAAAATGTAAGGTTTGACCTGAGCGTGGCACTAGAGTTAAGGTCATGGTGTCACCAAAATCGATAGGGTTCATCCTCCAGCAAGCACGAGTCTAGACATACTGTAAAATCTCCCACCAGGGAATAACAATAATGACGTTTGTTTGATTTAAAAAATGGTCAGACATCTCTTATTGAAAGAAAAATATATATAACTGAACCTACTTTAAGCATTCTTTTGTGCATTCTGCTTGTCCCATTCCAGATGTCGGTCATGGCATAGCTATCGACAGCAAATGCCCTATTGACCGACCGTTTGTTGTGGTCCCTGACCAAGACCTCCATGTAAGCATTGATAACCTGAGATGAAATTACATATTAGAAGATGATCTGTTTTCAGTTACTGCATGCATTCACATTGAAAACACAGATTTACTGTACCTCACTCTCCAACTCCTGATTTGGGGCTGTTCTAACTATGTCACCATAGTACAGTCTGTAGGGCCCAACATGGGCTAATATAACATATGCAGTATTGCCTGCCCATGCATCCATCACACCTGGGGAAAAATATAATACATAAGAATTGCATATTGAAGACTCAATTTCCAGAACAGAATTTGCTTCATTATTGTCAGAAATGCATAACATTACTAGTATTACTTCACTGCACATAAAATTACATGTAGGTAAATACAATAAATATATTTCTCAGCTAACAGAGCTGCCAATGTAATTATGCTAAAACTATTGCCTTTGTATAAATTCACATTGACAACCTGTTTGATCAGGTATCCACTAGTGTAGAATGAGAGAACGAGGGCTCCCAAGAGGCAAACTATACATCAAAAAAAGTGAAGAAAGACACTTGAATGCACAACATTTTTGAATTGCTCAAATACAGTATAGTGCTTGAGGAAGAGCTTTTAGCTTGAAACAATTTGCCCTTGTAGACTGCATCTGAGCCATATTCATTGGGTTATATGCCTTTAATGCACTTCTAATCTGTAATATTTGAGCAATTACACATGTATTTTGCATCGCAATGTCTTCCCACCTTAATTTTTTAGACATTTTGTCAATTTGATTTATAATAAATACATTTATCTGTGGTGGGGATTGTGGAATATAATAATGAGAGAATGATTCCCCAACTCTCTCATGTAAAGACATTCCCCTCCCCTTTCTCCCAAATCCTGTGCCCCCCCCCCCTCTCTGTGGAATCCCTCATGTAAAGACATTCCCCTCCCCTTTCTCCCCAATCCTGTGCCCCCCCCCCTTCTCCCCAATCCTGTGCCCCTCTCCCCAAACCTGTATCCCCCCCCCCATTTGACCTATCAAATGGGACCACATCCCCCCCTTGTTAACTATATAAGTCTCCTCCCGAGATCAAACCAGGTCTTCTTACCTGGGTCATTTCAGCTGATCACCTGGGGCGAAGAGCCTCAGCCATTCTCTCTTGTACTATGTATATTTCTATCTGTCTGGATAATAAACCATATTATCTTGACCTCGGTTGACTGAGAACATTCTTCTTCAGGATATCCACAAATATCCCACAATTGGCGTCTACGAACTTGTGACGGACTCTTTGCGTCCTACCGGCGTGCTGTATTGTTTCATCTATACAGAGAAAAGTGAGTCTAATAGACTGGTCGACAAATATATGGCAAGGAATTAAAACCTTCCCGCTTTTCTCTGTGCCAGGTGAATATTACAGAATGTTGTCAAATATTGAGATCATGGCTGAGTAAGAATAGCGTGTATTAATATATCTGATCTGTATTGAGATTCGTTACCGGGGAATGCGTGTACCCGGGTCTTATCAGGAGGTTCTGATAGGATTTGCTAGGTTGAAGTGCTATTCCTGGTCGAGTTGGAGCCGATCAAAAGCTAAGGCACACAGTAAAGGTTGTTGGATTGCTAACCCAAGTCTAGCTGATGCAGACTAAAATATAGGCAACAAAAGAAGAAACGTGGGCTTATTAGATGTGATATCATTGGAAAACGCTACTCTGTTAAAACTATTCTGTGATTCTTTTGGCAAAGAGGCGGGAAGTAGGACCGAGAGGCTGATAAAGAATCATAATTAGAATTACCAGAGTAACGTCATAATATTCATTGTTTCAACCTCAAACTAAGCCCACAATCTCTTCCATTCCTGAAAACGATGTATTCGGATTAAATTAACCAATTGATCATACAGATAGCGGGAAGGTGACTCACGATGTCCCGGTAGTACGTGAATGTACATTAAACGGGACATTAGTCGCGGGTTGAAGAGACCGAGAGTGTGATTAAACGGTATATTAAAATCTAATATATCGCTGGTAAATTTACGAAATCAGGTTCGGTCGTTATGCTTTAATAACGGTGTATAGATATATCGAGGGTATAAATGCCTTGTCGCAGCAGAGTGCTGGTCGACTAAACGAACAGCGATCCAATACAGTCAGATATACAGACACGTTAACTTATATGTATTAATGTTTGTTTGTCTGTTTAAAGTCTCGTTTGTATGTGCACAGTATAGAACCCGCCGCGGTGCTGTATTGAGTTAAGAGCCGGCGGATAGTGCGACGAGCATTGGGAGACGAGTTACCGTTATACAGAGAATAACATTGGGGTGCAACTCACGCGACAAACTAGGATAGTAATTTACGGAACCAACAAAACCGGCCCACGGGAACGACCATTTGGGAAGTATAGTTTTATCGTTTCAGTTTGTTTACGTTTCACATATGCACAAGCGCGTTCATTCGGTAACAAAACGCTGATTTTAGGTGAATTCCAGGCTATTGAGAGCTCGTGGAAAAGTACTGTATGGATTGCAAAGCGTTATTTCCGAGGTGAATGGGAACGCGTGAACGTCGCTTGGACTGATGACGTCATACAAAAGTGCGATATGAAACTATCATTGGGCGAACGTAAAGTTTAATATGCCCGAGGGCGAGGGTATATGAAATCCACGTATAGTATATGTTTCAATTATATGTGTAAATACACGCTGCAAGGGGGTAATATAATATGGTTATTCAATAACTGAACTGAACTGTGAGGATCCAACGTGAACACAACAGCTTTTCCCGGTGAGTATGAAAATCATAATATAGATGCATGACACATCTAATATCAGTTACTGTGAATTACAGCTATCCCATATCGCTTGAGTGATTGTTTTTCATTACTGTACACGTTATAAGTCACATAAAGCTAACCTCAATGCCTGTTTCAGATTTGTAATGTATCTGTATAGGTTTCTGTATAATGTATCATAAATAGGTTTCTATATCTTAGAATGTGCACAAGGCTAGTGATAAGGCAAACATGCTATGTTTATTCAACAAATCATTTCTATTTTAAAAACAGTATGTTTTAACCCCCACGTCTCTATAGTTTTGATACGGGGTACCATAGAAAATCATACATCATAACTGAACACAACACAATTTATGAGTAACACACTTACTCCCAGTATAAGATGAAGACTAGATGATGTGTGTTTGAACTCAAAATCAAAGAGAACACACTCAAAAATGGTCTTAGAGTGGGAAAATTAACATGTTTTTGTGTTTACAGGAGAGGCAGACGGATTTAACTCTAAATTGAATTACAAAGCAGTGTTTAAACACTCACTTGTATCACAAAAGACGGAAACTCCAATGATTTGCATCTGAACACAGACATAACACAGACTGAGTGATAATCTACATTTGAACACAAAGCAGTTTGGAGCTAAAGGGAAATCAATTGTGAGACGATAGCAGACACTATTCAGGATGGGCACTTGAAAACGCAGGGCAGGAGACAGACAAAGCTATGCAACAGCATGCACTCTGACCACACAAAGTATCATGATTAGATTTACCACACAAAGGGGCTTGACTTAGCACCATGAGCTCTACAGAAACCAAGAACACTGTATCGCTTTAGATGCAGATTTTCTCTTTGTTTACCACCAAGACTCACCTGACAATGCAAATAGCCAGAGAGGACTCTGACCACACCTAGAGACTCAACTTAGTATAGTATAAACACAGGTGATGATGTTGCAGTCATGAAAGTCTACCTAATTCCCATACTAACAGAGTGACAGAACCAGTTGTTTTCATCATCTCTTTTCAAGGCACACAAATTAGAGATATGATTTCTGAAATGAAACCAGACAAAGTAGAAGTGCCCGAGATGAAAGATTAATGATGAAAACAACTTCACTTCCAATCTCCTCCTTCTATTCTCTGCTTATAACCAAATTGATCTATTGGCGCGACCCCGAGTCAGTCGCCATGGGTTTTGCTCAGCAACGAATGTGCACATTTTTAGTTATTATGTTTGTTTTTACTACTTTTTTTATCGAAGCATCACTGGCGGGGACGTCGTACGACCGCCAGTCACTTATTGACCTAAACTCCGGACTCAAAGAGGAGTTTAGAGACACTTTATCATGCCAAGAATGGCCAACGGAGATCAGGCGGGACAAAGACACGGGAGACAAAGACGGCCGCAGGACAAAGAAGAAACACAGAGGAAAGAGGAGCGGGATCAGATTAAGATTAAGGAAATCTGCTTACCGCCCGGCTATTCCATCTATCTTCCTGGCGAATGCTCGTTCGCTAGAGAGTAAGATGGATGATTTACGAGCGCGGGTCCGATTCCAGCGAGAGATGAGGGAATGCAATATCCTTTGCTTCACGGAGACCTGGCTGAAACCAGTGACTCCTGATCACAGCATCTCTCCCTCCAACTCCTTCACCATCTTCAGAGCGGATCGTACAGAAGCCTCCGGGAAGAGCATCGGCGGGGGGCTATGCCTTATGACCAACAACGGCTGGACTAGCCCCGGGGAAGTGAAGATACTCTCCCGTTCATGCTCTCCCGACCTGGAACACCTCATGATCCAATGTCGCCCGTTTCATCTTCCGCGCGAATTCACTGCAGTGATCATGACTGCAGTGTACATCCATCCCCAGGCGAACGTCGGCAGAGCGCTAGCGGAACTACACGACCATCTGAACGCGCACCAGATCAAGCATCCGGACGCAGCCATGATAGTAGCCGGGGACTTCAATCAGGCGAATATGAAGAAAGTCATGCCGTCTTTCTTCCAGCACATCGTCTGCTCCACAAGGGGAGGAAATACACTCGACCACTGTTACACCCCGTTCAGAGCCGGATACAAGGCTGTACCGGCTCCACCATTAGCGGGAGCAACAAACACGTCGGATCACAACGCCATCTTTCTTGTCCCAGCATATAAACAGAGATCACGTGACGCCGTCGTGTCACGTGATGTAAAAAAATGGGACGACCAATCAGAGGCCACGTTTCAGGACGCACTGGATGACGCCGACTGGGGAATGTTCAGGAGGAGTAACAGTGACGTCAGCGATTTCACAGACGCTGTGGTGTCATTCATAACAACACTGGCTGATAGTATCGTCCCCACAAAAAAGGCGAGGGTGTTCCCAAACCAGAAACCATGGGTGGACAGTACTATCAGAGCAGCCCTGAACTCTCGCACCACTGCTTATAACCGGGGCAGAGAGTCAGGAAACATGGAAGAGTACAAGACAACAGTCTACACTCTGCGCAAGGCTGTCAAACTTGCTAAGAGGACGTATGCCGACAAGATGGAGGCACAAATGGCACAGATTGACACAAGAGGATTATGGCAAGGACTGAGGGCTATAACTGACTACAAAGTCAGCGCCCCCTCAATGGGGAGCGACGACGCCTCCCTTGCGGACAAGCTCAACACCTTTTACGCTCGGTTTGGTGCAAACAGTGGCACTGCTAGCCCAACGGCTAGTGACGTCACTGGTGCGCCGGCTGATGTGGAGGGGGGGGGGCATCCGCGGGGGGGCGGGGACGCTCTCTCATTGACGGTACACAGTGTGAGAAGAGCATTTATGCAGGTGAACACCAGGAAGGCTGCTGGCCCAGATGGAATAACAGGACGCATACTTAAGTCCTGTGCCAACCAGCTAGCCCCTGTGTTCACCGCCATATTTAATCAATCCCTGGCGGAGTCGGTGGTCCCTGCCTGCTTCAAGATGTCTACCATCATCCCTGTACCGAAGAAACCCTCCCCAACATGTCCAAATGACTACAGACCGGTGGCACTCACCTCTGTGGTCATGAAATGTTTTGAGAGGCTGGTCAAGGACCACATTTGTGCCTCCCTCCCCAGTGATATGGACCCTATGCAATTTGCATACAGGACAAACAGGTCCACTGACGACGCGGTCTCCCAGGTACTGCACAGCACCCTCTCCCACCTTGACCGTCAGAAGGGGGGCTATGTGAGACTGTTGTTCATTGACTACAGCTCAGCGTTCAACACCATAGTCCCCACCAGACTGGTGGACAAGCTGATCGAGCTGGGTCTGAGCTCCGCCCTGAGCGCCTGGGTACTGGACTTTCTGAGTGAAAGACCCCAGGCGGTCAGGGTGGGGGGTCAGACCTCCAACACCATCACCCTGAGCATCGGGTCCCCCCAGGGCTGTGTTCTAAGCCCCCTGCTGTACTCACTCTACACACACGACTGCGTGGCCAAGTTCAGCTCCAACTCCATAGTGAAGTTCGCAGACGACACAGTGGTGGTGGGGCTGATCTCGGACAACGACGAGAAGGCCTACCGGGAGGAGGTTGAGGTACTGGAACGCTGGTGCCAGGACAACAGCCTGCTCCTGAACATTGGTAAAACCAAGGAGCTGATCGTGGATTATAGGAGAGGACAGCAGGAGACACACACACCACTGATGATTAACGGGGCTACCGTGGACAGGGTGAGCAGCTTTAAGTACCTGGGGGTCCACATCTCAGAGGATCTGACATGGTCAACACACATAGACACAGTAGTAAAGAAGGCGAAACAGCGCCTCTACCACCTGAGACAGTTAAGGAAGTTCAGAGTATCGGGGAAGATACTCCAGTCCTTCTACTCAGGAGCTGTAGAGAGCATCTTGACCGGAAACATCACTGCCTGGTATGGAAACAGCACGGCACAAGACAAGAAGGCCCTACAGAGAGTGGTGCGCTCAGCCGAGCGTACCACGGGTATTGCACTACCTCCCCTGCAGGTTCTATACAACAAGAGGTGCAAATCCAGAGCCTGCAGGATAATGAAAGACCCTCACCACCCCAATAACAGCCTGTTCCAGCTGCTGAGGTCAAGCAGACGCCTGCGAACCCCAGCTACTAGGACAGAGCGGCTTAGGCTCAGCTTCTTCCCCCAGGCCATCAGAGTCCTGAACAATGAACATTGAGTACCACTGTAACACTTTAGCATGAGCGGGCACACACTCAGGCCGCACGCACCCTCACTTATTGCCAAAAGGAAAGGCCACTTTAAATTAGTATTAGCAACAGTAACAGTGTATTGCACTACTATTACTACTACTGTTAACTGTCAACTGTTACCCGTCATTGCACAAATGTATTGTTACCTGCTACCTGTTATTGCACAATTTTATTGCACACATTTTTTGTATTGGATTCTATTATATGTTATATGTTGTACCAATTGCACATCGTTGCGGGCAAGACCACCCGCATTTCATTGTATATCCGTATGCCGTGACAAATAAAACTCTTGACTTGACTTGACTTGATAACATGCATGACTAACAAACTAATACATTTCCATGACTGCAAATATCAAACCGCCAAGAGGTACACAATGATTATCAACAACATTGATCATTTAGCTGACACTTTTATCCAAAAGGTTCACAGGTTCTGTACGACAGGACATCAGGAAGGGCACAACTCTATCAGCTGAGTAACAATGTTCATCAAAGTGTTGAGTGCTACAGTGTAGGTTAGTTTATTAGGACAAGTGCATGACAGTAAGGTTAGATGACAAAACGAATGATTGTTTTTCATGCAAAATTAACTGGCTGCCTAGATTTTATGTTTTTTCCCCATGCTAAATTATGATGAGAAAACAAGAGAAGTCACGACCCAAACACTAAGGACAGGTTAGTACGAAGATGCGTCGACTCAATGGTAAGTAAAATAAAGAAAATGCACGATGGTATTACACAATGAAATGAATTAACCCCAAAATGATTTTCCTCTTTAGCAGAAAGGCGTTGAATCATTTATGTGAGGAGGTTTTCTAAGACAATTTTTATCATCCTCAGATCACAAATTGGTGAGAGGAAAGGACGAGTGAGACAACGCGTGACCTGAACCACGAACGACGGCGGGACCAGGGACCTGAGCGACCCACAACAGCAGAGGACCACGAAGGACACCGCCAAGGAGCTGCGGACACAACCAGGACGACGACAGCAACCGTGGGAGAGCGCCATCCAACCCAGCCCACACAACACAGACGTCCCCAAGGAAGGGGAATATAGACAGGAAGGACGACATGCGGCCTCACCCCGGCGGCCCACGGCAGACCAAACCCATCACCTGCAGATGGGAACCAGAGCCCCGACCATCAAGATGGATTCCGATGATAAGATTGCCATCCGGTGAGAGAGAACGTCCTGCTGACTGGCCACCACACCGGCGGGCCCTCGCCCTCCATCAAGTTGTGCCACGGTGACGGGGAGAGAACAGCGAAACCAGCACAACACGTTCGGGAACGCCCTGACCACCATGTCTCTAGGCCTGATGAAGGCCAAGCGTGAGCACAGTGGCAGATATGTGATGGTAGAAGAGAACAACACAGGCTCCAGGAAAAGAGTCTGCAAGGCCACTATAGTTGACCGCCACACTACTACCAGTGACCCTGTGACTCTTGACAAAGTACACAGGGAATGGACGGCGACCTCCTATAGGCCCCCTCTGAATGATGGAGGAGTGAATGTTCCCGACTGCACCATCAAAAAGAGAGACATCATCAGAGACCTGTGGACCAAGAGGCATCTGAACACACATTGTCCACATTGTTATGTATTTATAAAATTTTTACTGTGTTACTGTTTGGCCCTGCCACACGACAGACAGAGAACACCTTGTCAACAGCGACGCAACATCATTCAGATTAATACCTTCACAAACAAGAACAGCCTCACAATTGTATGTATCTGGAAAATGATGAACTAGGGATATGATGAAAAGAAATCAATGAGATAGCATTAACAATGGTTAATAATAATGAGCTAAAATGTATTGCTGAAAGGAAGAAGTAGTCACATGATCACATTACATCACATTTGAATTACTTAAGTTACAAAATTGTCTGATTCTAAGTAAAGACCAACAAAACTGAGGCAATCACAGATGAAAGTGACACTCAAACTCAGGTTAAATACAACTGGATCTTACATAATTTCATCAAGAATCATTATAAATTGTGCATATATATATATATTTTTGAACAGTTTCCCATAATCAATCATGTTAGTTTTATTAACCACTAGCTTAACGGTTGTTAAAATGTTTTTGTACACATTAGCCACTAGGTTAATGCTTATGTGTAAATCCTATTCCTAATAATTATGCACACGATTTTGTGTTTTCACCCTGTGCACTCTGACCACACAGAGACAGTGTTCACATGTATTTAATTGGTTTATTACTATGCCTGTATGTACAACCATGACATTAGCTCCCCTGAGTCACGACATGAACGACTGAAGGTATGCCAAGATATGTGCACAGCTATAGCTTCTAATAAGTATGTTAATTGTTGTTTGATATCAGAGTTGAGGACCACTCATTTATATAGGTATTTTGAGCGGTTAAATCAGACCATTATTAATAAAAGAAAAGGGTGATATCTATTCCTACATCTCTGATATCAAAATAACACAGACTTTAGTCCAGTCAATCATGTCATGAATCACGTATGTAAATATTTCTATTTTAAACTGTTATGCCAACCAACAGACCACATTAGCCAAAATTTTCCTTTATTTTAAATTGTTTTCTATTTCATTCATTATCTGATAACCGATGGATTACATCGGCCCCATTCTATTACCATATCTATTCACTCTTATCTGTTCCAAATAATCCTGGTATAATATATATTAATCTCACCCACATTATAATAGAGAAAAGTGAGTAACTGTGGAATATAATAATGAGAGAATGATTCCCCAACTCTCTCATGTAAAGACATACCCCTCCCCTTTCTCCCCAATCCTGTGCCCCCCCCCCCTCTCTGTGGAATCCCTCATGTAAAGACATTCCCCTCCCCTTTCTCCCCAATCCTGTGCCCCCCCCCCTTCTCCCCAATCCTGTGCCCCTCTCCCCAAACCTGTATCCCCCCCCCCCCCATTTGACCTATCAAATGGGACCACATCCCCCCCTTGTTAACTATATAAGTCTCCTCCCGAGATCAAACCAGGTCTTCTTACCTGGGTCATTTCAGCTGATCACCTGGGGCGAAGAGCCTCAGCCATTCTCTCTTGTACTATGTATATTTCTATCTGTCTGGATAATAAACCATATTATCTTGACCTCGGTTGACTGAGAACATTCTTCTTCAGGATATCAACAAATATCCCACAGGATCAAGGTGGAGGCAGGGGTGGTGGTGGTGGAGGCAGGCGTGGAGGCGGAGGCAGGGGTGGAGGCGGAGGCAGGGGTGCTGGTTGAAGGAGGGGTGAAGGCGGAGGCAGGGGTGGTGGTGGAGGCGGAGGCAGGGGTGGTGGTGGTGGAGGCAGGGGTGGTGGTGGAGGCGGAGGCAGGGGTGGAGGCGGAGGCAGGGGTGCTGGTTGAAGGAGGGGTGAAGGCGGAGGCAGGGGTGGTGGTGGAGGCAGGCGTGGAGGCGGAGGCAGGGGTGGTGGTGGAGGCGGAGGCAGGGGTGGAGGCGGAGGCAGGGGTGCTGGTTGAAGGAGGGGTGAAGGCGGAGGCAGGGGTGGTGGTGGAGGCGGAGGCAGGGGTGGTGGTGGAGGCAGGCGTGGAGGCGGAGGCAGGGGTGGTGGTGGAGGCGGAGGCAGGGGTGGTGGTGGAGGCAGGCGTGGAGGCGGAGGCAGGGGTGGTGGTGGAGGCGGAGGCAGGGGTGGTGGTGGAGGCAGGCGTGGAGGCGGAGGCAGGGGTGGTGGTGGAGGCGGAGGCAGGGGTGGTGGTGGAGGCAGGCGTGGAGGCGGAGGCAGGGGTGGAGGCGGAGGCAGGGGTGGTGGTTGAAGGAGGGGTGAAGGCGGAGGCAGGGGTGGTGGTGGAGGCGGAGGCAGGGGTGGTGGTGGTGGAGGCAGGGGTGGTGGTGGAGGCGGAGGCAGGGGTGGAGGCGGAGGCAGGGGTGCTGGTTGAAGGAGGGGTGGTGGTTGAAGGAGGGGTGGAGGCGGAGGCAGGGGTGGTGGTGGAGGCAGGCGTGGAGGCGGAGGCAGGGGTGGTGGTTGAAGGAGGGGTGGAGGGGGAGGCAGGGGTGGAGGCGGAGGCAGGGGTGGTGGTTGAAGGAGGGGTGGAGGGGGAGGCAGGGGTGGAGGCGGAGGCAGGGGTGGTTATAGCAGGGGTGGAGGGGGAGGCAGGGGTGGAGGCGGAGGCAGGGGTGGTGGTTGAAGGAGGGGTGGAGGGGGAGGCAGGGGTGGAGGCGGAGGCAGGGGTGGTGGTTGAAGGAGGGGTGGAGGGGGAGGCAGGGGTGGAGGCGGAGGCAGGGGTGGTGGTTGAAGGAGGGGTGGAGGGGGAGGCAGGGGTGGAGGCGGAGGCAGGGGTGGTGGTTGAAGGAGGGGTGGAGGGGGAGGCAGGGGTGGAGGCGGAGGCAGGGGTGGTGGTGGAGGCAGGCGTGGAGGGGGAGGCAGGGGTGGAGGCGGAGGCAGGGGTGGTTATAGCAGGGGTGGAGGGGGAGGCAGGGGTGGAGGCGGAGGCAGGGGTGGTGGTTGAAGGAGGGGTGGAGGGGGAGGCAGGGGTGGAGGCGGAGGCAGGTGTGGTGGTTGAAGGAGGGGTGGAGGGGGAGGCAGGGGTGGAGGCGGAGGCAGGGGTGGTGGTTGAAGGAGGGGTGGAGGGGGAGGCAGGGGTGGAGGGGGAGGCAGGGGTGGAGGCGGAGGCAGGGGTGGTGGTTGAAGGAGGGGTGGAGGGGGAGGCAGGGGTGGAGGCGGAGGCAGGGGTGGTGGTTGAAGGAGGGGTGGAGGGGGAGGCAGGGGTGGAGGCGGAGGCAGGGGTGGTGGTTGAAGGAGGGGTGGAGGGGGAGGCAGGGGTGGAGGCGGAGGCAGGGGTGGTTATAGCAGGGGTGGAGGTGAGGATCTTATGAGGATTTTTCTCAATGTCTTATGAGGATTTTTCTCAATGTATTTTTTGAGGTGGTCAATGTTTATTTTTGGAAAAACACGACCTCCCTCACCCTCAAGATCTGCACTCTTTTCCACTAGAGCTACAATTATAAACGGCCCCAAGTAGTCCATCTCCATCTTCCCCCCCTTTCGCTGCTGGCTACGCACATTAAGGCGCCACACCTTATCGCCGACCTTAAATTTCGGTTCACCCTGCATGGCTTTCTTGTTGGCGTGTATTGCTATTGTTTTTTTTGTGGCATCTCGAGCAGCCTGCAGGGCCTCACTGATGCGAATGATGTCCTCTGCAGGGCTGTCGTTCTCCACAATACTCTCCACGCTGCTGTCAACCTGTTCAAAAGAATAGTTTTATAAATATTATAACTAGGGCTGTCAGTTTATCGCGTTAATTAGATTAATTAATTACACAGCAAATTATCGCGTTATGAAAATTGACGCAAAATTAATTACAGCCGACCTATATTTACTTTAGACAAGTGGCAAATCGGTGCGCTTTTATTTTGAAATCCACGCTTGAGTTGGGCGTATTAAACTTGGCCCATTGAATGACCCGTAGCCTACTTGATCGTCACTTCACACATGCGTCGTCTATCAAACAAAACAAACACACAAAGGAATTAGCTCAGCTGGAACAAGATGTCAGCATCACCCGAGGCGATACTCCTGGGACCTATGAACGGCAAGTTCAATTTCAAAAAGAATATAGATGGGACAGTAAACAAGACCATTGTAATATGTAGCTTATGTCAAAAAGAATTTGCGTATCACCGAAGCTGCTCTAGTCTAACGTATCACATGAACGCTAAACATGTCCAGGCAAGTTGTTCGAGCAGCTCCAGTGTAGCTAACGTTAGCTCCAGAGCAACTCGCACGCTTCGTCAAACCACTCTTGGAGAATTACCGTTAGGCAAACGGTTGAGTAAATCCACCACAGACAAACTAACCAACAGCGTCGCGAAGTGGATAGCAAAATATTGTAGGCCAATAGCTATAGTGGAAGATAAGGGTTTAGCGGAGTCATTTCGAATAGCGTCGTCTGACCCAAATTACAAGCTACCCTCGAGAGCTACAGTGATGAAAAGGATCCACAACATGTATGACACAGAGAGGGAGGCGAGGGAAGAAGTGTTGGCACGGGCTGGCCCAATGGCCCTAACGGGTGATCACTGGACGTCGGTGGGCAATCATAATTATTTGGGTGTCACAGTGCACTTGATCGATACTGAGTGGAAACTGCAATCATTTGCATTAACGGTGACCAAAACTGTGGGCCGCCATTTCGCCGATGCGTGTGCTGAACAGTTCAACACCGTAATAGAGGAGTGGAATATAAAAGATAAAGTCACATCTATTGGGACTGATTCCGCCCGTAATATGATAGCAGCAGCGCGCTATATGCCGTTCCAGCACATGCCATGTGCTGCACACGTGCTGCAAAGAACCATCACAGTCTCCCTTGAGGACAGAAGCCTTGACACCACCCTGGCAAAGTGCCGCAAGATTGTAGGCCACTTCAAGCACAGCCCTGCCAGTACAGAAGAACTGCAGCAGCAGCAGACTGCCCTCGGACAAGCAAAAGAGCCCATGATACAAGATGTATCCACAAGGTGAGACTGTTTAACTACCTGTTGTATGCTAGGGTAAATTTAGTGTGTGTGTGTGTTTATTTCTTTGTATTCTGTACAATTGCATCATGCTGCATTAACAACCCCCAGTGGGACTAATAGTTATTTTATTGAATTGGAAGGTGGAATTCGACACTGGCCATGATCTCACGGTACCTGAGGAACCAGGAGGCTGTGACTGCCACTTTGGCCCAACAGAACCACAAGCTGTCCATGCTGACCCCCACAGAGTGTGACAAACTGAAGAAGCTGGAGCTTGTACTTGAGCCCTGCAGGTAAGTGTCTCTCCCTCTCTCTCTCCCCCCATACACCCCCCTCCTCTCTCTCTCTCCCCCATACACACACCTCACACCCCACTCTCTCTCTCCCATACACACACCTCACCCCCCAATCTCCCCCATACACACACCTATCTCTCTCCCATACACACACCTCACCCCCCCCTCTCTCCCCCATACACACACCTATCTCTCCCATACACACACCTCACCCCCCCTCTCTCCCCCATACACACACCTATCTCTCTCCCATACACACACCTCACCCCCCCCCTCTCTCCCCCATACACACACCTATCTCTCCCATACACACACCTCACCCCCCCCTCTCTCCCCCATACACACACATATCTCTCTCCCATACACACACCTCACCCCCCCCCTCTCTCCCCCATACACACACCTCACCCCTCTCTCTCCCATACACACACCTCACCCCCCCCCTCTCTCCCCCATACACACACCTATCTCTCTCCCATACACACACCTCACCCCCCCTCTCTCCCCCATACACACACCTATCTCCCTCTCATACACACACCTTCACCTCTTTCTCTCTCGCTCTCTTGTTTCACTGCAGGTATGTGACTGAGCTCCTTGGAGGGGAAACCTACGTCTCATGCTCTGTGGTGCTCCCCGCACTCTGCCACCTAAACCGCATCATGGACCTCAACGAGGAGGATCCGGGCTACATGGTAAAGTTCAAGGCCAGCTTCACGAAGGACCTGGACGCACGCAAAGCGACCCTCAACAACAGATGGCTGAAGCTGGCTACAGCCCTCGACCCGTGATTCAAGGACTTGAAGAGCGTACCAAAGGACGAGAGGGATGAGGTGTGTGTGTGAATGAGAAGACCAGTGTTAAGTCCTTAGGCTGTCATGAAAAGTCCTATGCAACTAATTAATTGTCCCTCTTATTAGGTGTGGACCTGGCTTAAAGAGATGCTGCCAGGACCAGAAGCAGACAAAGCTGCTCCACAAGCCACAGAGGACGAGCCACCAGCGAAGAGGACCCTCCTCCTGCTGTCTTCAGACTCTGATTCAGATGAAGTCAGGGTACTGTCAGGACAATTAGACCTCTACAAAGCTGAGCCCAGCATCGGAATGAATGACTGTCCACTGGAGTGGTGGGCAGCTCACGCAAAAGCCTATGGACAGCTGTCTCCTCTTGCTCGCAAATATCTGGCTACTCCTGCTACCTCTGTGCCATGTGAGAGGCTATTTTCACTTGCAGGTCACATAGTCCAAAAGAAGAGGGCAGCCTTACTCTCAGACAATGTAAACAAGCTTGTTTGTCTTAGCAATTGGCTCAAGGAATAGATTTGTCATGCATACAGTAGACCCTGCACTAGACCCTGCACTAGACCCTGCAGTCATGCCCCAGACCCTGTAGTAGACCCTGTAGTCATGCCCCCAGAAACTGTAGTAGACCCTGTAGTCATGCCCCCAGACACTGTAGTAGACCCTGTAGTCATGCCCCCAGACACTGTAGTAGACCCTGTAGTCATGCCCCCAGACACTGTAGTAGACCATGCCCCCAGACACTGTACTAGACCCTGTAGTCATGCCCCCAGACACTGTACTAGACCCTGTAGTCATGCCCCCAGACCCTGTAGTCATGCCCCCAGACACTGTAGTAGACCATGCCCCCAGACACTGTACTAGACCCTGTAGTCATGCCCCCAGACACTGTAGTAGACCCTGTAGTCATGCCCCCAGACACTGTAGTAGACCATGCCCCCAGACACTGTACTAGACCCTGTAGTCATGCCCCCAGACCCTGTAGTCATGCCCCCAGACACTGTAGTAGACCATGCCCCCAGACACTGTACTAGACCCTGTAGTCATGCCCCCAGACACTGTAGTAGACACTGTAGTCATGCCCCCAGACACTGTAGTAGACCCTGTAGTCATGCCCCCAGACACTGTACTAGACCCTGTAGTCATGCCCCCAGACACTGTAGTAGACACTGTACTAGACCCTGTAGTCATGCCCCCAGACACTGTAGTAGACACTGTACTAGACCCTGTAGTCATGCCCCCAGACACTGTAGTAGACACTGTACTAGACCCTGTAGTCATGCCCCTAGACCCTGTAGTCATGCCCCCAGACACTGTACTAGACCCTGTAGTCATGCCCCCAGACACTGTACTAGACCCTGTAGTCATGCCCCCAGACACTGTAGTAGACCCTGTAGTCATGCCCCCAGACACTGTAGTAGACACTGTACTAGACCCTGTAGTCAGTATATTAATATTTGAATAGTCATATTTGGCACTATATCGTCGAGTTGGACGTAGTCTATTAAGCTAATAATAGTCTGTTAATATATAGTGCTTCGTGCGGTGAGAATACTACCGTAGTCAGTACCCCATCGTTTCGGGCAGAGAACTGGCTGCTTATCCAGGGTGGTTGACCCCACGTGAAGCTGCACCCGAGGAGCCCCAGAGCCGACGAGCGAGTGGACCTGTATACCGGATTATTCTGCCCCCAGACACTGTAGTAGACACTGTACTAGACCCTGTAGTCATGCCCCCAGACACTGTAGTAGACACTGTACTAGACCCTGTAGTCATGCCCCCAGACACTAGCTTGCTGTGGGCTGTTTTGATTTTTGAGGATACTGTAGCTTAGTGTAAACTGTTATTGGCTGTATCAGCAACAAATGTTACCTTATTGAGAGGTATGTTTTCATTCATTTTATTTTATTCAATTTAATAAAATTGATTTCTAAAGCATTCTTCACTTGCAGGTCACATAGTCCAAAAGAAGAGGGCAGCCTTACACACAGACAATGTAAACAAGCTGAAGCTTGTTTGTCTTAGCAATTGGCTCAAGGAATAGATGTCATGCATACAGTAGACCCTGTAGTAAACCCTGCACTAGACCCTGATTTTTGAGGATACTGTAGCTTAGTGTAAACTGTTATTGGCTGTATCGGCAACAAATGTTACCTTATTGAGAGGTATGTTTTCATTCATTTTATTTATTTATTTATTCAATTTAATAGAATTGATTTCTAAAGCATTCTTCACTTGCAGGTCACATAGTCCAAAAGAAGAGGGCAGCCTTACACTCAGACAATGTAAACAAGCTGAGGAATAGATGTCATGCATACAGTAGACCCTGTAGTAGACCCTGCACTAGATCCTGCAGTAGACCCTGCAGTAGACCCTGATTTGAGGATACTGTAGCTTAGTGTAAACTGTTAGCTGTATCAGCAACAAATGTTACCTTATTGAGAGGTATGTTTTCATTTTATTTATTTTATTTATTTAATAAAATTGATTTCTAAAGCATTCTTCTTGGTGTATTTAATTGATCAGTCACCTGCTACAATAATGTAATGTCCTTGAATTTTAAATATTTATATGAATATGAAATATAAATATGCGATTAAAATGCGATTAATTAGATTAATTAATTACAAAACCTGTAATTAATTAGATTAAAAATTTTAATCGCCTGACAGCACTAATTATAACATACTACATATCGATACAAATTCTAAAACACCAACAAGTTAAAGCAATCAGTTCAAACAGAAAATACTATGTACTTATCAGGGACCTCGCATGGGTATCTGGCTTCCCTGCCAAACATCATGTAGAAGGGAGACATTTTAGTGGTCATCTGCGTCTTGGTCCGTAGACCAAACATGACCGCATCCAGATGGAGGTCCCATGTCTCGGGCTTCTGCCCTACAAGTTTTTTCAGTGATCTGAAATGTGATAGGAAAAGAAAAGGTATTTTTAGTTGAGCTGAGAAATATTTGCAAAACTGTTGTAAGGATGCTGTCTGTGTACAGTCTGTGTATGTATGTATTTATTGAGTACATATTGTCAAGTTTGCAGACGACACCACCGTGGTGGGACTAGTCAGCAACAATGACGAGTCGGCGTACAGAGAGGAGGTCCAGTACCTAGTTCTGTGGTGTGCTAATAACAACCTGGCCCATCCATACCGTTGAATATGTGAATATGTGTGTAAGTACATTGGCTGTTAACACTTTGATTGCCTAAGGCTAAATTCATGATATACCATAGGTTGCCAGCTCTATTTGTCTATGTAGAAGTTCCCCTTCTTTGCAGGGCTATAACTTTTTAAATTCTATTGCTAAATTGCCATTATTAGGGCCCATTCTGTTATGGTTTGTAACCGACCCCAATCGCACAACACAAGACAGGTATGAGAGTAAGCCAAAACAGGGCAAATATTTATTATAGAACAAAAAGCGGCACAGTCCCTTTAAGGGAAAACACAAAAACACTAGAGTCAAGGAATTATGGAAAATGCGGCACTGTGCCTTTAAGAGGCGAACAGGCTAAGGGACTAAGGCTAAGGGACAGGGCCAGGGCTAAATGTCAAGGACCAGGACCAGGGGCACTGGAGAGGGGGACAGGGACAGAGGCCCGGAGAGGCGGGCTGGAGACAGGGACAGAGAACAGGGTTAAGGCCTTGGACAGGGCGAGGGCCAGAGCTGCTTACAGGGATGAGGACAGGGTTCCGACGGCGGAGGCCTGGCACGGGGACAGGGGCCCGACAGCGGGGGCCTGGCACGGGGATCCTCCTCCTCCTCTTCGGATTCTGCAGACGGGCAGCGCAGAACAAAGGGGGTCCCAGGGGACCGGGATGGGAACATGCCGTCCTCCCGTGGAATACTAGGGAGCGACGACGAGCCTGGGTCCAAGGGGAACGGGATGGGCACACGCCATCCTCCCGTGGAATACTAGGGAGCGACGACGAGCCTCACCCCAAGAACGAGGATCACGAAGAGACGCCTTCCTCCCGTGGAATCGGGAGCGATGACGAGCCGGCTTGACGTCTGGAGTGGGAACACTGGAAAACCTCCCGTAGAGAATTAGAGAGCGAAGACGGTGTCCCACTCCAGGCAAACGGCGACAGGTGGTGATGGCTGGCACGTCGTCTCACGCCGGAGACGCGGCAGGTGATGGTAACGTACAGGATGGTAACGTACAGAACTCCATGAACACAGACACAGATACAGAGTCCAGAACACAGAACGACCCGACAAGGACTGGAGGGGAGTCTGCAACCTAAGTACTCTCCAGCAGATTGCAAACTCCCAACAGGTGCGTGAGGGTAGAGGAACAGAATGTCCAAGGGTGGGGGCTGGTGAAGAGTAGGAGGCAGGCAAAAGTTCTCACAAGGGTGGGGGCTGGTGAAGAGAGTAGACAGGGAAAAGCTCAGGGAACAGGCGAATCCTCACAATTCAATGTCCTATATATATTGTTCAGGGTGTAGCAACGTTAAACTTTTTCATTCACATATTCATACTAAAATATGATCTAAAGTATAAGTATGTTTTCATCTCTTTCTGCAGCTTTCTCCAGAACGTGATTTATAGCCCCAAATGCATTATATTGATGATCAAATACAGTTTGATAGCAATCGGCGCGATATAAAAAAATCCAACTGGACGTACTTCTGGAAGTTACTACACATCATCTGATGTTGACCGGATGGGCGGGGGATCGTTTATAATTCCGTGGGCAGCGTTATACCATTCATCTAATGTGGGTAAAATGTTCATCATAGCAGTTAGTATCGTACACATTGAAAAATAACGCTGAATCTTACCGTATCTTCCTCGCGCCGTTGGGCGATGAGCGTGGAACAGACATTTTCCTATTATGGGATATAGAAATATCCGGTCCATTTCCAGGTTGTATAATAATATATACATCCAAATCATGTTGTTTTTTCGAGTTATTTCCACCGATCGATGTTCACTGTGTGAAGACTGAGTCTCTCTAACACTAGCGAGTGCCCGGACCCCATATGGAGTGAGTCCTACCGGGTTAAAGGTAACATCCGTTTTTTCGATCTGCCGATCGGCCACCAGATGGCGGTCTCGAACCGCTAGAGGATTGAGAGGAGATCACACTTGTGTCTAAGGCCCCCGGAAAGGAAATATGATTCCGATCACAGATTTTTGAAATATTGATATCAAAGACGAGTTACGGCGTCTTCGGCAACTTGAGCATGGCGGGGAAGGACGCCTAAAAGCGTCTTCCGGCAGTTAAAGTGTTAAAAGGTTTGTTGATAGTGCACCGGATGTTTTCAGTCCAAGACAAAGAGGTTTAAAAATAGTAAAGGAACCGGGGATTTCATAAAAATAGAACACTACAGCTTGCATTCCACTGTATGTTGATGCATTTGTGAAAAAAGTAATTGTTTTGAATTTATACACACACACACAAATCATTGTCAGTCATGTCTGGAAGTCCAGTACGCGTGAATACTTTCGGCAATACTTTCGGCAACCAACAAGCCCTTCCTACTCATAGTCCTTGTAACTGCATCTGTGTTCAGTTTAAGTTTTGGTTCCTACCTAAAGGCTGCTAGTGTAGTGATTGTGATGGTACATAATTCACCCACGCCACACACTATTGTTAGGAACATTCTACAACATTAGTTCCGCCAGAACATTCTGGCACGTGTGTGATGATGTCATAGCTGAACATGCTAGAACATTCTAGAGCATTAGCTCTGCCACAACATTCTGGAACGTTCATGATGATGTCATAGCTGAACGTTCTAGAACCTCGCACATCCTTATATGTGGCAGTTCCGGCCACCGACAGCCTTTGTGTAAAGAGTTCATAGCATCAAGAAAGAAGATCAAGAAAGAAGATGATAAAGTCCATAATTTCCTCTCTTATTGCATGCAGCCAATAACGTACATTTGGTGTCGTCAGTGTTGCTATGTGTAGGCCCATGCCATGTAGCTAAGGTGCTAACTAAAGGCTTGCTAAGCATCAATGATTATTGAAGGACTTAATGTATTTGTAGGTTAAGTTAATTTGGTTAACAACATTGCAAAGACATGTGACACTAAGTGTAACTGAGGGGTACAATTCCCTGACTGTATTGAGAGTATGGTATCATTAAACCACTACTTAGTTATGTACTTTAATTACTGGCCATACAGTACACGGTATATCTGGTGAACACCCACACAAGAATACGGCTTAACAAAGAAAGTTATATTTAGAAGTATTTATTATCAGAGCAGCAACAATAGGTTACAATATTGAGAATTATGAATTGCGCTTATATGGCGAAGAACACTTAAGTAGGTCAAGAGCGTAAGTCCATGAGCATATTAAGATGGGTATAATTGACACCACCTGTTGCATAAGAATTACACAAGGCACACTCGTAGTCAGCTGGAGATACTAAGGGGGTTCCCTCCGGTTGTAAGCCAGCAGGGGAGAGGAATGGTCGGGAGCAAAGTCTGGATCAACGAGGAATAAAGAGACTCCAGATACAGGAGACAGTGCAATAATCCTTTGGTCCGTAGACAAAGCAACAGCTATACTCCGGTATGCAAAACAGCATGGATGAAATCTAGCCAGCCTCTGTGGGTCCTAGAGGCGGGCTCGACGGTGCTCCTCACAGGGTAGATCCCACACAGCAGTGGGGTAGACGGCTCTCTGCTCCAGCAGCCACAGTACCAAAGCAATATAATCCAGCCGGAAAAGGCTCTGCATTCGTCGGTGTAGGTTCTCCATTGTACATATCCAACGGTTCTCGTCTAGGACTCCTCGGATGGCGGCACGAGTTTAGGCCGCCCAGCCTGGATAAGTGCACTAGCTCGGTACGACGAACCGGTGGTAATGCTGGTCACTGTAGAACGGTAGCCGCACGATACACTATAAATAATAGACTATTACTTTACAATAGAATAAGTCGAACTCGACGATACAGCGTTAAACTCTGACACTTTAGCTATCAATTCGCACGTGGTTCTCAAGGCTCTATTTAGGGGCAAAAAGGGCCCACTTCACGGCACGTTGTATCGTGGTGAAGGCTTCAACGTTTGGTCTAAGTGCTTCTGTATCCACCTGCGACGTATTTATACGTAAGGTGAATAATCTAGTGCCAACCTCAGTTCTGTCTCGTATTACTGCGCAAACCTGGACATGTTGAGACATGTCTTAGCGGTAGCTTTGAACTTGCCATTGGGGGTATGGCCGTTGGCGCCTAGGGGTCGCTGTCCAATAGGAGAACGAATATTATGGTCTGGCCTGTACCTAGGTAAAGGGATATTCCGTGTATATATACAAAGAATATACAAGGGATATCAGACGATATACAAATATTATACAATATATCTCAAGTAATAAATATATATATTCGGTTTAATCTGACCCTTTGTAACAGCCGCCTCCTAATTAGTCCGCACCTAATTAGATAAGCAGAGACAGATTAACCGTCTTGTCCACTACTCAATGTCCGTTGTGAGGAGTAGGGCAATTCACAAAGTCAGTGGGTCATGGTCGTCAGCAAGGGAGTCAGGTAGCCTTGGCAACTCTATCAGCCTCGCCACGGGTCGGGTGTATGTCCGTCCCTGGACGAGCACTTCTGCCGCTCTGACCTTTCCGTCGGCACCAGTGATCACTTTGCTTACGCGGCCGGCCGGCCACATAGCTCGGGGTAGTGACTGGTCTATAATCATGACGACTGTGCCCTCCGTCAAATTGTCTCTTTCTTTTACCCATTTCTGGCGGGTCTGTAGAGACGGTAGATAGTGGAGGAGGAAACTGTTCCAAAACTTGTCAGCCAATACTTGACTGTACCTCCACATTCTTCGGCCGTTCGCTTCCTCAGGTCTGTACACTGTCTGTGGGAGCGCGGGGTCCAGCCGCCCCATCAAGAGAGTGTTGGGGGTGACTGGGTCGACATCTGCTACATCACTTGAGACGTAACCGAGGGACTTTGAGTTCAATACTCCCTCGATCTCTGTGAGGACTGTCGTGAGGACTTCTTCCGCCACGGTCTGGGCCCCAAGCACGGCGTACAGGGCTGTCTTTATTGAACGTACTTCTCGTTCCCAGGTTCCCCCGAAGTGAGGGGCATTCGGGGGGTTAAACTGGAAATCAATCTGAGAGGGAGCGAGGTGGGTCTTAAGTTCTGGGCCCATAGCTTGGAAGCTCTCTCTCAGCTCTCTTTCTCCGCCTTTGAAGTTTGTCCCGTGATCAGACAATAATATAGACGGTTTTCCTTTCCGCGCTGTGAATCTCCGGAAGGCCATAAGGAATGAGTCCGTACTCATGGTTGGAAGGAGTTCTATGTGTATCGCTCGGGTGGTCATGCATTTGAATACAATACCCCACCTCTTCTCCGTCCCTCTTCCTTTCTTCACATACAGCGGGCCGAAGCAGTCCATACCGGTGGAGTGAAAGGGCTTGTCGCCGAGTCGGAGGCGACAGGGGGATAGGTCAGCCATCCTGGGTATACTGGGCTGTGCTCGCCACTTGCGACAGTCTAGACAGGTCCGCTGGAAGCGTCGTACTGCTTCTCTTCCTTGCAGTATCCAATAGCGACGTCTGATCTCAGCGAAGACTCTCTCTGCCCCAGCATGGTGCACGTCCTCGTCGTATTTCTTTATGATGAGCTCTGTGACCTTGTGTCGGCTGTCGAGAACTATAGGGAACTTGGCGTCATCCGTTAAGTCCGGGGCCCTTCTCAGACGACCACCCACTCTGATGAGATCATGGGCGTCGCGCTCAGGGGCCAAGTGGAGCAGTCTGCTGTCTGACGGGACTGGCTTTGATCCCTGCAGACAGTCTAGCTCGTCGGGGAACGAGTCTCTTTGGGCTCGCTGTAGCAGAAGGAGTTCTGCTTCTTCGTAATTAGCTGCATTAATGTCAGTAGTGGAGGGAACCTCAGGGTGGTGCCACAGGAATGTCTTTAACTGTGCACTCTCAAGGGTGGGGCAGTCGTCTATGTTGGGGTCTGTGGGGACTGGTGTGTGCGTCAACCCACAGAACATAGATTTCTTCATCTCTGCCTCCTCTTGACTAGCCTCCCGTGGGGTGGGGTTAGGCCACTCTTCTTCCGGGAGCTTGAGGAACTCGGGACCGTCACTATAGATATTGTGACGTGTGAGGTCATCCAGGGACATTCCCCGTGTGATGACGTCTGCTGGGTTCTGTTTTGTGTCCACGTACCTCCAGCATGCTGATTCTGTTAAATCTTGGATCTCTGTGATTCTGACTCCCACGAAGACCTTGTATCTACACGAATCGGACTGGATCCATGTGAGTACGGTCATGGAGTCTGACCACAGGATTGTTCTTTGCACCGGGATGGTGAGTTCACGTTGGGGGGCTATCCTTGAACGAGCCAGGATGAAGGCGGTATGTATTTCTCCTCCCTCCTCTCGGGCCCGCAAGTAGGCCACCGAACCGTAGGCTACTTCGGAGGCGTCGCTGAAGACGTGCAGGTCCATCTGACACGTCTCCAGCCGCACTGTGGGTGGGAAGTAGCTGCGGCATATGTTGACACCTGGGAGCGAGTTGAGTTCTGTTTCCCACTCTCTCCATGTGGAAGCAAGGTGGTCGGGTATGGGGTCGTCCCAGCCCTGGTCCTTGTCCCACAGCTCTCGCACAATCATTTTTGCCCTGGTGGTGTAAGGTAGAATACATCCCAACGGGTCATATTGTCTGGCGAGTGTTCTGTATACACTCCGTCTGGTGGTCGGTAGTGAAATCGACCTTCCCTGCTCCTTGGTCAGGGGTGTGTGTCTATAATGGAGCGAGTCTGTTTTGAAGCGCCAGACTAGTCCTAATGTCATTTCTTGGGCTTCACCTGGGATGGTCGCCATCCAGGTCTCGCTGCTTGCTGCCTTGTTCTCTGGGGAGAGGCTGCGCAGTACTTGAGGGTCGCTGCTGGCCCACTGCCGGAGATCAAAGCCGCCTTTGATCAGGGAGGCGCGGAGCTTGAGTAGGAGGGCCTCGGCCTCTTCTGGCGTCGAGACGCTTTGCAGACAGTTGTCCACGTAGAAACTCTTCTCTACACTTTGTCGGACCTCCTCGTCAGCTGCTGGGTCCTCTGCGACATGTTTTTGCAGTGCGAACGTAGCACAGCATGGGCTGCATGTGGTTCCGAAAGGGAGGACTTCCCATTGATAGATGGATGGTTGCTCATCCCCGATCCTCTCTCTCCATAAGAACCGCAGCAAGGGCTTGTCCTCTTCCACTAGTCGCACCTGCAGGAACATCCCTTTGATGTCGCCGCTGATGGCCACCTTGTTCTGGCGGAAACGTAGCAACACGCCTAGTAGAGAGGGGCCGAGTGTTGGGCCGGGCAAGAGTTCTTTATTCAGATTTTGTAATCCGATCTGGTAGCTGCAGTTAAACACAATACGATCCTTGCCGTTGTGGTGGACCTTGTGGTGGGGCACGTACCATGATTCGGTCGTCTGATCGGCCTCTTGAATGTCAATTTTCTTTATGTGTCCCGCTGTGATTAGCTTGTCAATCTCAGCGCGGTACACAGTGGCTTGAGCGGGGTCTCTGGCTAGGCGCCGCTCGGTGTTCAGTAGATATCGCTCCGTCGCTTCTTTTGAGGCGTGGAAGGTGGGCATACCCTCTCGCCTCAAGAGTGGAGTTGCGTATCTCATCACTCCATTGACCTCGACTCTCTTTGTCCTCTGCTCGAGGAGGGCTATGGCATAAATGTCTTCCTTGGAACGAATGTGTTTCTTTTCGTTCTTAAAGGGCATTGTCTCTAGTGTCCATAGCCTCTCGACGTGCTGTAAGAGGGTGGTGTCTTCTTCTGTCACTCTGGAGTGGAGGCAGCGAGTGGCTGCTGGTCGGTTGGGAGACCTGGAGAGGGGGCCTTGTAGTGTCCATCCTAGGCGGGTCTCGACTGCTGCTGGACAGCCTCTGGGCCCAATGTGGACCCGGTCCGTTGGGACGATGAGGTGTGCGTGGTCGGATCCTATGAGCAGGGTCGGGGTGGCGCCGTCGATGAGCGGTATAGGTAGTTGACGCAGGTGCACGTATTTTTCCATCAGCTTGGAGATGGGGTAGGTGTACCGCGACAGGCCTATGTCTTGGCTGGTGAAAGCGTTAGTGATCCTATACCGCCTCTCTGGCTGCCCGCTTGCTGCGATAGTGAAGGAGACGTTCTCACCCTTTATTGTCTTCAGGTCTCTTCTTATAGTACGAATTGTCATCGTTTCTTCGCTCCCCCGCAGACCCAGCTGGGCTGCAGCGGATGCGAGTCTTTTCTGACCCGTCGTCAAGGACGGCGTAAGTGTCCATGACCTTGTCCTCGTAGCTTAATGTCACTCGGACCACTTTCAAGAGCACTCGGGAGCTCCCGCTGCTGGCGGGGTCAATATACATGACGCTTACTCTGGTGCTGCTTGGGGGTGCGAGTTTCTTCCTGTTGCTGTCATGCAAGACGTCCAAGTGGGCGCCGTCACACCGGCTGGACCTCTTCTTCAAGCGGCACTCGGCTGCCATATGGCTGCGCGCACAGCGGTAACAGCGGCGGTTCGACTTTATCCATTGACTCACCTCGTCGGCGGTCATCTTCTTGAAAGTGTCACATTGTGACAGCCAATGTTCTTTCTCGCAGTACTGGCATACAATCTTCCACTTCTCTTTCGTCGAGGGGGTGTTGTGGTTCTTGTTCCGCGGTACTGATTCGGCTTGGTGCATGACGGTCACCAGCCTGCGGTTATCGTTGGATCTCCGAGGTCCATCTCTGGGGCTTGGTCCACTCCGCACGAACGTATCCAGTCGTAGGCTGCTGACTTCTCTCGCGAGGAAGTCGGCCAGGTCTAGGAGGGATGGCTCGGGACCGTCGGGATCACGGTGGTCTCTTTGCCGCCTGAAGCGCTCTTGTCGGGCTGCAGGGAGCTTCTCTAATATCCTTTCTACATTAGAGTTAGCGTACAGTTCGTTTCTACCCTTTTCCTTCTGGGACCCCAGCATCCCTACCAGGGATTGTACCTTGATAGAGAGGTCATCCAATGAGCGATTGTCTGTGGCTGGGGGGAGACGGTCAATATTCCTTATCTCTTGTATCACGTAGTCCCATATGCGTCCATAACGCTTGTCGAGGGCTACTAGAGCCGCGGTGTATGGGGTACTTGAGTTGGAATATGCCAGCGCTATATTATGCGCTCTGGGCACCTTCAGGTGCTTGAGGAGGATAGCATATTTGTACGACTCATCAGGGACGTCGGACATCATAGTCTCTAAGCACATCCGTAATTCCGTGTACTGTGCTCTGTCCTCGTGCGTAAAATCCGGGAACGTCGGTGTGCCAAGGTACGATGCCATGGATGGCTGGCACATCGGTGAGCGTTGGGGGAGAGGCCTCCTGGGCGAGTCTCCCCGTACGTGTCGTCGTGGGCTGGTACTTGGTGGGTACCAAAGCCCGGGTACCCAGGTGCTGTTCCTCGGGGCTGGCTGTGCGTCAAACTCACCCCTGAGTTGAGTCGGGGGTCTGTAGCGCAGGGCCTCGGGGGTAAAGTCTGGGCTGTACTGGACCTCCTGGTCCTGTGGAGTACGATGCTGCTGGTGGGCTTGACCTTCCTCCTCTTCCTCTTCCTCTGCTAGGTCTTCTAGATCTTGAAGTCGTCTATTCAGTCTCTCGGCGGCATAGGCCGGTTCTTCCCGGTTGCTGGGTCTCGCATGGACCGGTCGGGGAGGGGGTTCGGAGACGTGGATAGGCTCTTTCTGTTTCGCGCTTGATGTGAGCGAGGTCGCGATCTGCTTCGCGCTGGGCTTGGGCTGCGTCGCGCTGTGCATTGCGGTCTCTTTCAATATTCTCTTCCGTCTGGAGACGTCTGGTCTCCAGGCGTATGCGGTCGTCTTCACTCCTTTGCTGCGCCTGGAAGCGCTCTCGCTGGGTCGCAGAGTGTTCGCGTTCACTAAGGGCTTGCGCTTGGAGTTGCGCGTGAAGGCGCTCTCTTTGGTCTGCAGATTGTTCGCGCTCACTCAGTTGTTGAGCCTGCAGGCGTTCTCTTTCCATGGTAGAGTGTTCGCGCTCACTTAGCTGTTGCGCCCGGAGGCGCTCTTGTTCCATGGAAGAATGTTCGCGCTTGCTAAGCGTCTGTGCTTGGAGTCGATCGCGTTCAGTGGAGGCTGCCAGGGTCGCGATGAATGCCTGCGCCAGCATCTTGTCCGCCTCGCTGGGGGAAGACACTGATGGAGGTGATCGGCTTCTGACAGTGCTCGTTGGAGATCCGTTCTCCTGGCGCGCTCCGAGGAGGTCTATCTCCTGGGCGCGCTTCTCTTCTGGTAGTGGGTCGGGTTCCGTCCCTGGAGCGCTTTCTTTATCCTGGAGCTCTCCGGGGACCGTCCCGTTGACGTTGTCTGGGGGTATAGTCATGTCATGTCCCTCCTGGTCCCCCCCGTGAGCTTGGTCAGTTACGTTAGAACCCACTAGGGTCTCTACTGGCAAGGTCGCCTGGTCGGTAGGGTTTGACATGCTTTTACTATCCGCTTTTCCCGCATTTAACGTCTGTATAAAGCTAGGTATTAGACTGGCAGCGTAGTCCTCTAGGTAAGGAGGTGGCTGACGTCTGCGCTGCGGGCGTTCTAGCTTAGGAGAGCCGTTTGTGGAGTGTTCACCGCTGGCCATGGTTAATATCAATATTATATTTAGATATTACACTGATATTCCTCCGGCTCGAAGGACCAATTGTAACTGAGGGGTACAATTCCCTGACTGTATTGAGAGTATGGTATCATTAAACCACTACTTAGTTATGTACTTTAATTACTGGCCATACAGTACACGGTATATCTGGTGAACACCCACACAAGAATACGGCTTAACAAAGAAAGTTATATTTAGAAGTATTTATTATCAGAGCAGCAACAATAGGTTACAATATTGAGAATTATGAATTGCGCTTATATGGCGAAGAACACTTAAGTAGGTCAAGAGCGTAAGTCCATGAGCATATTAAGATGGGTATAATTGACACCACCTGTAGCATAAGAATTACACAAGGCACACTCGTAGTCAGCTGGAGATACTAAGGGGGTTCCCTCCGGTTGTAAGCCAGCAGGGGAGAGGAATGGTCGGGAGCAAAGTCTGGATCAACGAGGAATAAAGAGACTCCAGATACAGGAGACAGTGCAATAATCCTTTGGTCCGTAGACAAAGCAACAGCTATACTCCGGTATGCAAAACAGCATGGCTGAAAGCTAGCCAGCCTCTGTGGGTCCTAGAGGCGGGCTCGACGGTGCTCCTCACAGGGTAGATCCCACACAGCAGTGGGGTAGACGGTTCCCTGCTCCAGCAGCCACAGTACCAAAGCAATATAATCCAGCCGGAAAAGGCTCTGCATTCGTCGGTGTAGGTTCTCCATTGTACATATCCAACGGTTCTCGTCTAGGACTCCTCGGATGGCGGCACGAGTTTAGGCCGCCCAGCCTGGATAAGTGCACTAGCTCGGTACGACGAACCGGTGGTAATGCTGGTCACTGTAGAACGGTAGCCGCACGATACACTATAAATAATAGACTATTACTTTACAATAGAATAAGTCGAACTCGACGATACAGCGTTAAACTCTGACACTTTAGCTATCAATTCACACGCGGTTCTCAAGGCTCTATTTAGGGGCAAAAAGGGCCCACTTCACGGCACGTTGTATCGTGGTGAAGGCTTCAACGTTTGGTCTAAGTGCTTCTGTATCCACCTGCAACGTATTTATACGTAAGGTGAATAATCTAGTGCCAACCTCAGTTCTGTCTCGTATTACTGCGCAAACCTGGACATGTTGAGACATGTCTTAGCGGTAGCTTTGAACTTGCCATTGGGGGTATGGCCGTTGGCGCCTAGGGGTCGCTGTCCAATAGGAGAATGAATATTATGGTCTGGCCTGTACCTAGGTAAAGGGATATTCCGTGTATATATACAAAGAATATACAAGGGATATCAGACGATATACAAATATTATACAATATATCTCAAGTAATAAATATATATATTCGGTTTAATCTGACCCTTTGTAACACTAAGAGACAAGTAGAAATAATATGGATGTATGTTGTTAGTGTTTGATCTGTGATTTATTTCATGTATGTGTTTCACAGTTCTCACGGTCCGGATTGAAATAAATCCAACCAGTAATATAAAGAACGTGTTGCTGTCATCATTGCATTAGAGTGAGTTACAGTCCTCATACAGTCCTCATATGCAATATAATATACTTATGAATATGCCCCACTGCATTTTGCTCACCTTTGTATGGTGCCGTTCATCCTCTCCACAAGACTGTTAGTTTGTGGATGATATGGTGCACAAAGGCTTCTCTTAATCTGCAGGATGTCACACACATCAGTGTTGATCTGTTATTAGAGAAATACATTTATCTCATTTAAATACATTGAATTGTCAATCGAGTAATGATATTTTAGTCTGCCCCACAATGTGTTTGTAGCTACATTGCAAGTATTTTCATCGTACCTGATTAACAAATTCTTTCCCCTGGTCTGTGAGGATCCTCTTGGGAGATTCAAATTGGTGGACACACTTTAGGATGCAGCCAGACACCTGAATGAATGAATGAATGAATGAATGAATGAATGAATGAATGAATGAATGAATGAATGAATGAATGAATGAATGAATGAATGAATGAATGAAAACTTTATTTAACAGATTGCAGAATGGGTACAATACAGTACCTCTTTGGCTGTCTTAGTTTTTAGGGGGTATGCTTGTGCCCATTTGGTCATGTAATCTATCATGACGCAAATATAGCTATACCCCTCTGCTGTCTTCGTCAGCCTGCCTATCAGGTCCATGCCGACCAGCTCAAATGGGTGCGTGACCTAAAAGACATGAATAGGTTTTCTTATTTTTTTGCTGTCTCAAATAAAGAGTATTAAGACAGGCACAAGATGAAGGAATTAGGAAAAAGATTTGATATTTTACAATTATTGGGGTGTAAAGCTTTTCCTCCTTAATCGGGATTCCACTGGCCTGGCAATCCACACACTGGGCCACCTGAATGACAATAAGGAAGAAAAGGGTGTGAATTACTAGAAGACATATACTTACATTTGAGATTTTTTTTTCTTTTTTAGTTTGTCTTAATCATCTCTTAAATATAATCACATGTAAGTCGCTTCATACATCTTATGCTCATGTACATTTACATGTAATATATATATATATATTTTTTATGAATACGTTTTTACTGCTTGTCTCACATGAATGACACGTGCGTTGCGTGTGTGTTTGCGTGTGTGTGTGTATACAGTGTGTGTGTGTGTGTGTATACAGTGTGTGTGTCTTCTATTTGTGTGTGTGTGTTTGTGCACAGGCATTTTTAACAAATCAATTACGTGAAATAAATAGGCTAAATACCACCTTTTTATTCTTATAACATGGCTATAACAGTGGCGGCTCCTGTGACTTTACTTTGGAGGGGCGCTTATGCGCATGTGCGATTTTTTTTATCTTCAGCTGTGCTGCGCACCAGTGTGCAATTACTGCAATACCACATTTTCCCAGGCGGTGGCGCCATTGCTCCATGTAAATGACAGAACACACTGTGTATTGGTCCTTAATACAATCAATGTGGAGATGAAGTGGCGGAGACCCGGGAGACTTGTCGTCGTCCTCCCTGGATCAAATCAATGAGGACAGGACACTTGACTTGTCTTGGTAAACAGGACAGGTCTATGTATTGTGTGGAGTCGACTAGTATATTGATATTGTAATCTGTACAGGTTGACAGTGACTTGTGTAAGTAACACTCAGTCATTTATCTCCTGTCGTTAACAACAGAGCCTGAGGGGGGGGGGGGCTGCCATCAGTGTGAATGATGAAATGTGAGGAACAAATTGTAAAGAGCTTTAGCATTTAAAATACTAAAATATGTATTGTACAGAGCTAATTAAATAAATAAAAATAAAAAACGACATGATATAAACCTCACTGTTACTCTGTATATAATGTATATTGACTGAACATTCCTTTACTTACTCCTTTTTTTACTGCATGTAGCACAATCTCAGGGGCTCATACAGAAACAAGCATTTCATCATAAAGTATTCTGTATTTTGTTGTGACAAATAAACAAACTTGAAAGGTTTAAGGTGAAAGAACATTTATTATGGTGCTTCAATGACCAATTATGAACATATACCTAGTAAATAAAGATATAAAGATAAAGATAATAAAGTAATAAAGATAAAAATATGGTCTTATATGAGAAGGACTACCCAGTGTGCAAATTGTGCAAAATAGACAGTACAAGACAAGTCCTGAGATAAAATGCAATACAAATGCTACTACTAACTATATATGTACATACAAGAAGAACCACAACAAGTTTGTTTTTTTCTTAAAGTGACCTTTTTCACCTTCCCGTGACATTTTCTTATGTGTTTAAAGTGACCTGTGGAGAGATCAGTGTTCAATGTTCTTCTGGGGAAGAGGCTGAGCAGTGAGCAGCACAATATTTGTCTTACAAAAATCTTAGATTAGAAATAACCAGTGCCATCAAATAAAAATAAAAATAAACTCAAAGTGAAGTGGCTCACAGCCATGCCACCTTGTGGCTTTACTATTTGTACATACATTTGGCCCTTCTCTCTTTGAGAGATGCAAATCTCTCAATGACTCTATTGTTAAAGTCAGGGATGTCTTTGATGAGTTTCTTCTCCATGGAGAGCATGGCCAGTGCATTGAGACGATCCTGTGACATGGTGTTCCTGAGGAAGGTCTTGATTCTCTTCAGCGTTGAGAAGCACCTCTCTGCTTCAGCTGTGGTCATAGGAGTTGTAATCATGATCTTCAGCAGAGTCACAGTCTCTGAGAATGTGTCATGGAGATTGTTCTCCATGAAGAGCTGGTATAGAGTCACAGCTCCAGTGCAGCTTTTGAAGTCATCATTGCCGTAGATGAGTGACAGTTCAGTTTTCAGCTTGGTCTTGTTCAGCATTGGGTAAGCCTCCACGGTGGTGTTCAGTGCTGCTTCAGGGAACCGGTTGTTGTACTGCTGGAATTTGTCTCCCAGGAGCAATGTAGCACTGATCAGGTGCTTGGTAAAGGAGAATCTCTCCTTTGCATGGGCCAAGATCGTGTCGCAGACCTAAAAAATAGAATAGAATAGAATAGAAATACCTTTATTATCCCGTAGGAAATTTGACACTGCAAATCGCTCAACATTTAAACATTTAGACAGGACAGGTCACAAATTAGAATAATAACACAAATCAAATCAAGTTGCCTAGGATAAGAGTAGAGTAAAATAGAATAAAATTAAATGAAATAAAATATACAGAAATAAATACAGTAAGAATATACTGAGCATACTGAGCATGGGGGAAGCAGTGTAAACAATTTGGTCAATATAACAATGATCATAACAATTTGGCCTCCTGCCACTATTGAGCTGCCGCTCTGTGCTCAGTGAATGAATACACTGATTTAATACAATGTGGAGGTGGGGGAGACTCGTCCTCCTGTCCTGGATCAAATCAATGAGGACAACAAGAACAAGAACAGCCTGAGGGGGGGGGACACACACAAAAGAACACAAAAGATACACATTCCTGTGAAGGAATAACATGACATTGTGTAATCAGGTTATAAACAGAGGGTGGAGATTTTAATTTACCTGATCTTCTGCACGTTGTCTGTGAACTTCTGTATGATTCCCTGGACAAAGTCTGTGTCGATGGCGCGCTTCTGGAGCTGGTTGTACAGGATGTCCACATGAGGCATGATGCGATGGAACAGTTCCAGGAAGAAGATGAACTTAGCATCCTCCAGTAGTCTCACAAACCCCCCTGCTTCTCGGATAGTAGCCTGATCAAACGTGCCTGAGTCCCGGATGTCTTCAAAACACAGGATGAGGTCGTCTTTATGCTCATACACAGTGTTCACACTACGGCTGTGGAAGTTCCATCTCACTGTGCTTGCTCTTGGGAGTCTGTGTGCTACCACTCTATCAAGCACACTGGTTCTCTTGGGAGACCTTGCAAAAAATACAGTGAAGCCAGCCAGGTCAGAGAAGAACTGTGTGACTCTGGAGATGTGAGATGTCACCTGCTGCATGATGAGGTTCAGTTGGTGAGCATAGCAGTGGACATAGTGTTGATAGTTTTTTAGTTCATTGATCTAGTCAAATTTGATGTAAAATGTCTATCTTATATCTGCTCGTGCAGGCTGCACCCTGCTCTCTGTCTGCCTTCTCCCTCCCTGCATTGGCGTGACCTGCTGACCTCGTGGCTGTCTCCTTCCACACACACCCATTAACACACACACAGGGCCCCCTGTACACACACACGCGCCTCACACACACACATGTCTCCCTCACACGCACACAAACTCACACACACACACACATACACATGTCTCCCTCCACACACACGCGCACACATCTCCCCCACCCAGCTGTCAGGCCCCTTTGATTTGTTGGGGTGTTGTTCGAGACTAGGGGTCTCTCCTTGCCTATACATCTGGAACTCATTAGCCCCCCTTCTGAAACAAGCACACACACAGACAAGCACACACACACACCCATACATACACACACAGATACATATACACACATACACCCCTCCCTTTCTCCCTCCGTGCAAGAGGTATAAATATGTCATGTAATGTGGATATTCTTTCTTCTACTGGTGTGCGAGAGGAGCGAGAGGATGAGCCCGTGCGGGGTGACTGTTCTTCTCTGTGTGATGAAATAAAAGCTCAGTTTGAAATACTCTGTCGTTCCGCAAATCTTTTGGTCGGGTGGTCCATGACTATATCAATTCAAGAACTCACGAGGGACAGGTTATCCCTTTCAGTGTGCATTCACATAGACATCTTGAATCTTCTTCTGCACACCACCTGTGGCTCCTCTCATGACACTCGCACCATCAAATGCGTGGGAAATGAGCTTGCTCTTCTGGTCATCAGGGAGGATGGAGCTCAACCTAGTTAGAAGGGCTGTGGCTATGGAATCAGCTGTGGCAGTCTGGAGAGGTATAAACTCAAAAAACCTCTCTTACACAACGTGGGCTTTATCAATGTATCGCATCACAAGCACCAGTTGACACTCAGTGGAAATGTCTGTAGTTTCATCAGCCTGGATGGAGACAAAGTCTGCACTCCGAATTTCTTCTATGATATACTCTCTCAAAACTGAGAGCATACAGTCAAGGAGTTCATTCTGTACAGTCTTAGATGTTCCCTTAAACACAGTCGCATTCTCCAGATGCTCTTGGAGAACTGCATCTAGTGATGCTACGAAATCCACCAGGCCTCTGAAAACACCAGGATTAGATGAGCCTTCACTTTCATCGTGTCCACGAAGAGCTAACTCAAAAGCACCACAGAACTTCACACAGTCTATTATTTTAGACAGGATGTGTTTGTTTTTGTCAACCTCTTCATTGTGCTTGCGGATCCCAAGTCTGTAGCATGATTCAAGCTGAGTGGCAATGTTTACTCTTCCAAACATGGCTAGCCGCATAGCATTTTCCATGTGGACTCTGCTCATTTCATGTTTCTTTGTTTTATCCGAAATGTGCTTCAAATCGGTCATACCAGTCTGAACCCATGCTGGATCTGATCCATTCGTTTGAAAAAGGAGGCAGGGAAAGCAAAATAAAGCATTGGTTTCACTGCATGCAGTTAGCCAAGATTTCTTACCAAACCAACTTCTGTTAAACGACCGAGTATATTGTCTCCCTCTATCCATGGCGGGTTGCTTAATGGTGATCTCAGGTTGGTGTGGTCCAAGTAGTTTCAAATCTTTTTTTTCTTGCATTGCCCGTCTTTCAAATGGTGTTGATTTGATGGATTTAACAGAATTATCCAATTCCATGGTGGTAGCTTTAGCTAACTATAAATCTAAATGAAAATACTCAGTCCTTGAATAAACCGAAAGCGTCTTTTCTCTATGACTGAGCTGCTGTGCATCCGACCAAGAACTACCTCCTGCCGCATTCTATCATCCTGCTGAGTCTAAGCCAACCCGAGAAATGCGGCTACGGAAAAAAGTACTGGCATCGCGTCGGCCAATCAGAGAGCGTCTCCGCGAAATGCGGCTACGGAAATTCTAAGACGCTGCTAGGCTGCTTCATAGACCGCTTCAAATCGCGCCCGGTTTCCAACATAATACATCATATTTCAACGCACAGAGCGTTATGCACTGATTGGCAGTGACGGATACAGCGATGACGCACTCAGAGCGTTATTGCGTCTAGCCCGGGCGAGAAATACGGCTAGGAGAAATGCGGCGGGCTATGCGACAGTGAGTGTTCAGGAAAACGTTTTTTTTTATTTGATCTATTAACGTTATATTGTGCATTGGAAACACAAACATACTTAAAATGAGTAAATATTATTCATTTTAAACATGTTTATATTATTTATAGGGCTATAAAACAAAAAACAAAAAAAAAATCCTTTTCTTCTCTCATTTAATAGGTGGGTCGGCGGTGGGTCGGCGCCCGAGCGCCCCCGGTGGCCAACCGCCACTGGGCTATAACCATATCTAACCTTCACAGTGTGTCTGTGTGTGTCTTCTATTTGTGTGTCTTCTATTTTTTTTTGTGTGTCAGTTGTTTTTTTTACCAAAGGACTCAAAGAGGTCTCATATTGCAGCAGGGCAAACTATAGACTTTAGAAAGAAAGAAAAATGCATTAAAGAAGCTTTGCCCCTAAAAATCGGACTGACTTAATTTCATATGCATCAAATCAAATCGAAGTTATCCACAAATAACATGTACAATAATGTCAAAATGAGCATAAAATGATCAAAGGATGTTATAGGGTTCTGTAGCACTAAAAAAGTCACATAATAGCTCTGCACTTGACGCTTTAACATATTCTACCAAGTGCTTATTTACCCATGTATGGATGTCAACGGACATTCCAGGCCAGTAGAACCTTTTGCTAATGGCCATCCTGGTCTTTTTTTGGCCACAGTGTGCCCCTTCACTGGTGGTGTGCACAGTGGTGCAGTCGTGGTCACACCCGGTTACACACCGTGTTACCAGATCACTGAGGCAGAAGTACGCGCGATCGCGCACGGATGTGTACTCGCGTGTACGCGCACACAAAAATGCGCTGTATCCATTCGTTGTGACTAAGTACCCGGCCACCGTTTTACATAACAAAAAGCACAGGTAGACTAAGTGTCTGGGTGTTGGCTATCTGAATGCATCTCCCCCTTCATTCTGTGTGACACAGGCAGTGGAGGTGAATACTAATGTGGCTCGGAATTCGAGATGGGGGTCTACCTGCTTATGATATTGAATCAAGCGTCTGTGCTGCGCGCCAGCTTTCCACGCGCACATTCACACAAATAGAGAGCAAGAAGAGCTTGTATGATAGAAAGATTGCACTTGCGTATATGCGCTTGTGTGTGTGTGTGCGTGCGTGTGTGTGTGTGTGTAAATCAGTTCTGTGCGCATGTGTGCACGTGGCGTGGCGTGTTACCAGTTCCCATATTACGACTGCACCACTGGGTGTGCATATTGTGGAATATACTGGCTGCCTCCTCAGGCCCACACACCACCTTAATAAGACCATCAAGACCATCTGTCTTCTTGTAGAAGAGTTTTCCATCTTTAGAAAAAAACAAGTAGGCTATATTAGTTTGGATTATAAAATAAAAGCAGTAGTAATGAAGAGACCACATGCGCCAATTCTCTAGAGCAAAAAATTAACATCCATAGCCATCCATAGCCTAACCACATCCCACATATCATCTTATGTATAGCTTTATTAGGCTAAAATATAAAATCGATACATGTTCAAACTCTTAATTACTTAACACTTACAATTTGGATATTGAATATTCAGATACGACATACGAGTCAAATTGGGTGAAGGCCCCGCCCGCCCGACTGGATTATTATGACCATTTATAAATGAGGATTGTTTCACATTTAGGATGGAATACTTTACACTGTATACAGTACCTTGCACATCATAGACGTTGGCCTTCTTACGAAAGTTACTTTTATCCGTCCTTGGCATTCCTGTGGGATATATACCAGTGATTTTGTAGTGGCACACTTGCTGGTACAACTCTTGATCCATCTTGCTTGTAATTGTCGTAAATGACTTTGCTCTTCACATGTGATACCTTTACATACGGTATACGTCATGGCCAAGAAACAGCTACAAATGATTGTTGAAACTCGGTAGAACTGAAAACATGAACACTAACCCTTTCTCTGCCACGCTTATGTACATCCTTATACCATCCTCTGCCAGCTCTATTTGTCTATGGAGAAGTTCCCATTCTTTGCAGGGCTATAACTTTTTAAATTGTATTGCTAAATTGACATAACTATGGCCCATTCAACGTCAATTATCTATCGTTTAGGATGTAGCAACGTTCTACTTTTTCATTCACATATTCATACTAAAATACGGTCTAAAGTATAAATATGTTTTTATCGTTTTCTGCAGCATTCTGCAGAACGTGATTTATAGCCCTAAATGCATTATATTGATGATCAAATACAGTTTGATAGCGATCGGCGCCAGATAAAAAAATTCAAATGTACGTGCTTCTAGAAGTTACTACTCATCATCTGATGTTGACCGGATGGGGGGGGGGGGGGGGTCGTTTATAATTCCGTGGCCAACGTTAGATGATTCATGTAGTGTGGGTGATATGATCATCAGAGCAGTTTGTATCGAACACGGTAATAATAAATGCTGAAACTTACCCCAGTCTCCTCGGGCCGTTGGGCGATCAGCTTGGAGTAGACAGTTGAGTAGATGAACCATTTCCAGGTTGTATAATACTATATACGTCCAAATAACGTTGTTTATTGAGTTAGGGCGAGCGATTGATTATCCAGTGTGTCGAGATGGAGCCCCGGGAGCTATAGCGAGTGGCCGGACCGAATTTGGATGAGCACCAATTTCCGTTTCCGGTTTGCTGTTTGGGCGATCCGCCGATCGGCCACCAGATGGCGCTCTTGAACCGTTGGAGAGTTGAGAGGAGATCAACAGGAGATCTCAAGTCTCCGCGGTCGAAATATGATTGCCATCACAGATTTTTGAAATATTGATCTCAATGACGTGTTACGGCGTCATTGGCAGATTACGCATGGCGGAGAATGACGTGTTAACTCGTCCTTGGCGATTAAAGGGTTAATACCGTCTTGAATATAAGTATGTTTTTAAGGTTTTCTGCAGTAATTCCTAAAACGCGAGTTATAGGCCCTGACGCATATGATAGATTATCGATTGGCGTTTCTTTCCTATACACGCTATATTAAAAAATTTAAATGTATATGATCGGTTGACATTATGCTTCATCATGTGTGAAGGAAAGGGGGGGGGGGGGGGGTCGTTTATAATTCCTTGATTGTCAGTAACGTCTTTTTTTACTATGGGTTGATAGGTTGATCAGATGGATTGCCGTGAAATGAATAAACAATCGGGCTGAAAATAACGTTAGTTTCCTCTTACCATTCGCAGATGAGACTGGAGGAAAAATATTCCAATTATTTGACGTCTATCTGCTAGATCAATTTCCGGTTTGTATGACGCAATAAACGCCAAAATCATATTGATTATTGCATTTCGAAAGCGATCCCAATGCACTCGATTGTGTATATTGATCCACGCTACAAGATATCTCTGGCGGAGGAATTTCCTCGATGCACCGATCGCCACTTCCAGTTTGGCTTGGAGTGTAACTCGCCCGACATCCACCAGGCGGCGGTATTGAGGCGTTGCAATATCAGAACAGGGTCCAGCTGCGATCCGGAGGGAGGCTGGATGAATTATGAATGCCATGGCGAAAAAATTTAATATTGATCCCAAAAACGTGTTAACACGTTGTTGGCGCACAACGCATGGCGGGCAATAACGTGTTAACACGTTGTTGGTGTCCAATGTGTTAACAATTGTGTGTATTGAGCCGTACTGTATTGTACCCATTATGCAATCTGTTAAATAAAGTTTTCATTCATTCATTCATCCAGTTGTTTTGTTTTTGTGGTTTGGTTGAATGAATGAATTGCAGAATGGGTACAATACAGGACACTACGGCTTAATACACACAATTGTTAAGGGGATGCAGACCAGAGAAAGACGTTTGTCTTGTTTACATCAGGGTCCCCCATTTTCAATTCATCATAACATACATGACATACATGACATCATGACATTTATAATGTTGTGGAAAAAAAGTCTGCACACCGTTCCCAAGTTTTAATGTACTTGAACACAACGTTTCGGCCTGTGGCCTTTTTCAAGTGTCAATGACATGTGAAAAGGGGTGGGGTATATATACATATACAAATTAAGGGTCAAGGTTGAGCCAGGTCACAGTTCAAATCAATTAGCCTATAGGCTACACATTTACAGACCATATTGCAGCTCAAGTGCCAGACATACGGTACATAGTAACAATAACAGTAGTACGGTAGTTTAGTTTACGGTAGTTTAGTGGTTAAATGTGCCAAAATAGAGAAAAAATATATAATAAGAAAACTTAAAAAACAGAAAAATGTATTAAAAAAACACAGAATCAGACAGAATGTGTGTATTTACAGGAAGGGTTTGATGTCAAACTCTTCATTCAGTCCAAGAGGGGCCATAGTCTGCAGGGTGTGAATATGGTAGGTCTCTCTCTGCAAAAGTAGTTTGCCATGGTCTCCTCCTCTCGCTGGTCTCTCTACCTTTTCAATGCCTGTGTATCTTAATGTGCTGATATTGTGTCCTGCCTGTCTAAAGTGTACTGCAACCGGGTTATGTTCATCACCACATCTGATGTTGCTGCGGTGTTCGCTGATGCGTATTTTGAGTTGCCGGTTGGTTTTGCCTACATAGCTCAGGCCACAAGGGCATTTGATTAGGTAGATGACATGAGTGGAGCTACAGGTGATGAAGCCACGGACTCTGAGGGTTTTACCATTACGTGAATAATGAAAATGTCATCAATGTAGCGCTGATATATCAATATGTCTAGGATTTTTTTTTTTAACAACAGGGTCCAATATATATTGATTCTCAAACTGACCCATATACAGATTAGCATAGTTGGGGGCCATAGTACTCCCCATGGCCGTACCCTTGGTTTGAAGATAGTGATCTGATTTGAACTTAAAGTAATTGTTGGTCAGTACAGTTTCCATTAGGTCACATATGCAGGTAGTACTGGGTTTATCAGTGTCGGGTCTGAGGCTCAGAAAGGTACGTGCCGCTTCAATCCCACCATCATGTGGGATGTTGGTGTACAGACTAGTCACATCTAAAGTGACAAAAGTAGCCTTGTCTGGTAGTACAGTGGCCTTTAGTTTGTGTATATGAGGGAAGGGAGGTCACCCATGGCTTGAGACAGTGGTCCACAAAAGTGGAGATGTTGGTGGTCAGAGATCCGATACCACTCACAATGGGTCTGCCAGGAAGGGGGGTTGTTTGGGATTTGTGGATTTTGGGAAGGGTCAGACAGTAATTTACTGTAAAACGACTGATCATTTAATTGTTTCATAATTTCATTTTCATAGTCCACAGTGTTCTGAAGTACAATAGCACCACCTTTGTCCGCTGGTCGAACAATCAGTGTTTGTCCTTGCCTACGGTAGTGATAGCCTCTCTTTCCGCTTTACACATGTTGTTGTACACTTTATATTCCTGTTTGTTTTTTAAGATAGCCTGTACATCATTTTCTACTAAACGACAATATGTGTCGAGGGATGCATTGCGATTTCTTGGGGGAATAAAAGTGGATTTCTTCTTGAATGGTGTAATAGGTTTACTCACTGTTGGTCTGAGAGGGGGTGGCGCTGCGCACGGGCAGGGCCGCCTCAGGGGGTGTGCGAGCAGTGCGGTCGCACAGGGCCTCGCGGGAAGGGGGGCCTCGCAAAAAAAAAATAAAAAAAAAATAAAAAAAAAACTTTTTTTATTTATTTTTTTTATTATTTTTTATTATTTTTTTTTATTTTTTTTTTATTTTTTTGCGAGGCCCCCCTTCCCGCGAGGCCCTTTTTCATCACAGACCTAAAATCTAGTTTTGCTTATATGCTTATATATTTCACATTAGACACGTTTGTAGAATGTGTCTGACTTCCTGGCTCTGCAGACTGCAGTTTTCCGGTTTCTGCGGATTTGCTGCTCTACAGATTTTAGGATAGTGTTTCCGGCCCGTCCGCCGACCGCCGTAATACCAAATAGAAGAAGAAGACACACAAGGTAGATAATTCAGCGCTATTCAGAGGAGCGAGGCGAGTGGATGTCTTTTCAAAAGAAGGAGAAGAGAACTTGTGAGCAGATAAATCTGTTAGGCAGCAATATGCCGAAAGGTGTCCAGTCTGCCGGAAAGTACTCGAAGAAGAAGAAGAAGAAGAATTACACCGTGGGCCAAGTCGCCATGATGCTGTCGCCGGCTAGTAGCTAGCTTAGCTAACGGCTAACCTATCCAGAGGAGCGAGGCGAGGCGAGTGGATGTCTTTTCAAAAGAAGCAATACGCCGAAAGGTGTCCAGTCTGCCGGAAAGTACTCGAAGAAGAAGAAGAAGAAATTACACCGTGGGGCCAAGAAAGTCTCCTTCCACGTGACGTTGATACTGCGTTATGGTGAGTGACCGTGAGTCAACATATTATTATATACCCGCCGTGGATCTGTCTTTCTCTCTCTGGAGCCAAACTGGTCGACTACTGTAGCTAATACTACTAGTAGCTAACGCTAACGGTGTGTGCCTGCTGGTGGTGAGAGCACCTGGCTGTATGCAGCTACATAGAGCCACGTGCCTGATTGAGCTAACTGTTAGCCAGACGCCATGTGTGGGCTGGCTGGCTGGCTGTCGGCCCACCACGTCCTCCCCACACCCAGTCTCCTCGGCCGGAGCCGTGGCCCCCCGTACTATACCAGGAGGGAGGGGTGGGGAGCGAAGGTGGAGGGAGGCGCGCTGAGGCCTTTCGTCAACGTGGAGACCTGTGTTGCGCGGCCTTTCGCCCTGCGCCCTCGTGCAGGTAACTAAGATTAATGAAAATGTCATGACATTACCCCACTCTTACTTCCTTCCCCTCCCGAATGTTTTGTTAATAACAATGTTTTTTTCCAGGCAAAACATATGCTACTTCACAACATTTGGAGATACGACATGTGCTGTGTGTGAATGGTGTAGCTTGTGTAGCTTGTGTAGCTTGTGTAGCTTGTGTAGCGTTGGGCCATTGGCCAAAGCTGTGTGTGGCCTGGTGTCACAGAGTACCTGGCTAGCCTATTTAGCTGATGTCGGCCATTGGCTCCTTGCTTTGGTTTCTCTGGTATACCCTGCTCTTCTTGTTGGATTTAAGTGTTGATCTTTGTCCTTTTGAATCTGTCATACATGCTCTAGTCTCTAACACACACACACATGACAAACACACATGTTCTCTCTCTCTCTCTCTCTTTCTAACACACACAGTCTGCCTATGGCGGCCTTTCTCGATGGCTAGGCTGTGCTCAAGGATCTTCAGTCACAGTGCTCAGGTATTCTGCCACTGTGTACTCTCTGTTTAGGGCCAAATAGCATTTCAATTTCTTTCCAATGTGTCTCTCTCTCTCTCTCTCTCTCTCTCTCTCTCTCTCTTTTGATCTTTGTCCTTTTGAATCTGTCATACATGCTCTAGTCTCTCTCTAACACACACACACATGACAAACACATGTTCTCTCTCTCTCTGTACACTGTATATTGACTGTAGAACGGGAGCTCTCTCTCGCTCTCTCTTTTGCTATATGTTGACTGTATCATGCCCCGCCTCGGGCAGCGCTATTATTTAAGAATATGTTGACTGTATATATTAAAAAAAAAAAAAAAAAAAAAAAATATATATATATATATATATATATATATATTTTTTTTTTTTTTTTTAACCTTTGGGGGGGGGGGGGGGGGGCTCGCGTTAAATCTCGCACAGGGCCTCGCATTTCTCCCAGGCGGCCCTGCGCACGGGGACATGAGTAACTGGGCTGGTGGCTCCTCCAGAGTGGAAGAACTCTTTCAGTCTCAGGTCGCTTTCACACAGGGGCTGTTTGGTCCGGACTTTCGGACCAGAATTCGATAGTCCGGTTTTTCGGGTCTGTGTGAATGCGCGTCGAACTCGGTTCGCGGACCAAACAGTCGAACTCTGGTCCGCCTGAAAACGTCGGTCTCGGTTCGGCTTCATCGAACCAAACGCGAACCAAATATAGGAAGTGATTATTATTACCACTGCTCGCAGCACTCACTGCAAAACAAGCACACTGCATCTAATCTCTCTATCTATCTATCTATATATCTGTGCATCTTGGGAAGAAGGAAGAAAAAACGCGGCTTATTATTATTACCGAGGCGCGCGGCTTATTATATTATTAATAAAACAGCTACTTGTGGGCACTCATAAAAACACTGTGGTCTACAAGTTGTTTAGCGAGAGGATGGTGGTAATGTGCTTCAATAGAACAATGGATCAATGCCATGTCAAAACTCGGCTCCGCTGATCTGGAGGGCTCCGCAGTCCACACACAGACACACACACACACACGCGCGCGCGCACACACGGGATCGCAGCCACACACACATTTCCACTGTCCAATAGACAAGCGCCCTTTTCGACCGCGTGACATTGTTCAGAAGGTCTCGGTCCGCCTGACAGATTTCTATGTGAAAGCAGGCGAACCAAATGAAGAATGCAACAATGTTGCAACTTCACCCCCAGAACCGCACCGAGTCCACCAAAACTATATGTGAAAGCGACCTCAATGTTCTGAAGAACTTGTGGAAGTCTATGATGGTATCAAAGTCGTTGGTGGTGGTAGTGGGTACAAACGACAACCCCTTACTAAGGGCTGTGATGCAGATCTCTGTCAGTGGCGCCGTGGAGAAGTTCATGATTGTGTTACGCTCCGGGTTTGATAGGAGTGTCCTCTTCTTCCGTATGCCTCGTTTGGTGCGATATCTTCTCTGTCCGCCCCTGCGGGGGACACCCGCCCGCTGACGTCGTCCTTGGGGTTCCCCTTGAAAAAACGCTCCGCGTCCTGATTGGCTGCTGGTGTCTGACTCTGCCGAAGTTGAGGAGAGCCAGCCGGCTTGTGCGTCACGGTCAGAACCTCTGCCTTGCTGTCTGCGGTTTCCTCTGTGTTGGTTGGCAGTCTTCCTCCAAAAATAAAAGTTTTCCTCCTTGTAGTCCTTGGTATCGCATGAAAACTTCCTGCGTTTGTTTATCTTGGTCTCGTTGGAATGCTTCTCTTTCAAAAGTTCCAAATGTTTCTTCAGTTCCGTCATTCTGGTTTTATCTGTAATTTCGGCATCTAGACGATCCATTGCCTCTTTGTGCTCGTTTCTGGTTTTGGTAAGTTGCTCGCTGGTTTCTTCTATAACCAGTGCCATTAAGTCCAAAGAGCATTTGTTGAGAATCTCACACCAGCGATCGCAGAACGTGGGACTATTGAGTCCAAGCGCTGGTGCTTTTTGAATACGTAGTCCTCTCGGGATAATCTTGTTCGGTAGGTATAGGCATAGGGACATACATGACATACAGGTATATAGTACTTTACATTTGTGACATATACGATATGCAAATATACAGTACTGTTACCCATAGATCCTAACATATATATATATATATATACATAAATACATACGGTGGGGTGAAGCTCTCATCGAACATCAACACAAACGTGTCCTTGTTTACATCCGTGAATAGATAATTTTGGATGTAAGAGGCCAATCCAAACCCGGCTATGTAGGACGTTTTGTCTTTGCCGCATGTTAATGTCTTAGCGATTTCCGAGTCAGGGAACATAGCACGGAATACCTCTCCTAGTCCGTCATTGCCATTGAAGGACTGGTTCTCTGTGACAATGTTCAGAACCCACAGTACCTCAGCTTCAAGCGTTGCGTGGAGCCGAATGTTATTGATGAAATATGACACGTATCATGTAATTTTATAAGCGGAGACATTCTCCCATCACTACACTATATAAAGCTGGTTTACGTCTCTCTCTCAGACAAGAGGGCCACTCACAGATCAGTGACCTGCAGGCTGACCCCTGGTGGGCCTGGTACATGGTACCGTTCCTCTCACACAAGCACACACACACACGAACCCACACACACACACACACACAAACCTACACACACACACACACAAACCCACACACACACACACACACACAAACCTACACACACACACACACACCCTTGCTCTCAACACACACACACATCCACACCCTCAAAGCACATACACACACACCTACACACACACACACGGTACTGACCGGCACTAGATAAGGCCGGATCACATAAATTACCGGGATGTCACAAGCCGGGTGAAATACGACTGGGTCATTCAGTGGTCACGAAGTCCAGTCTCCATTAAATCACAGATCGTTCCTAGATACACACATGCACCTACTTACACGTAAACGTGCACCAACATGCACTCATGCACGCCGGACATACAGGCTGACCAATACACAAGACACACAACGTGCACTGAGGAGAGACACCACATACACACTGGACTAGGGAACTAATAAAGATCTCCCTCACAGGGAAGGGGGGACTGCTTCTTCACTTCTCTGCTTTGACTGGACTGAACAGACGGACTGGACTCCACGGACGAGACATGCTGGACTGACACAATGACTTGACTTTTATCATTTCCTTTAATATACTCAACCGGCCGGTTGTAACAATCTAGATTTCAAATTGTACCTTGCTATATTCACCTTGTATAAATACTTTGCTTATTCACTTTTATATTACATTGCTTGTTAAACTTTTTATAATAAATACCTTCAAAAGTGTTTCATCTCTTATATCTTTAAGTATCTTTTACAACTTTCACGTTTGAGTCTAAAACGTGACAATTTGGCGTTCCTGGTGGGCATTCAATCAGACTTACCGACCTAGCTATTTACGGACGATATTGACTGGAAGACATCCACTCAGACAAAGGATCCATTTTCAAAAAGGTAAGCAGATATAAACCTGTTACGTAAAGTCGAAATCTGCATAGTTAAAACAGCCGTTATGAGTGGATGCATTCTCAATTATTGTCTTGTAAATAGGTGGCTAAAAAATAAAAGTAAAACCCATTGAATTGTGTTGTTGAAATGGATATTTGCAAGGTGCAATTTATAACTAGAACTTTTTTAACATTTTCCCACTCACCACTCTCTCTTTTTTTTTCCTACGCTAGGTTGGAACCAACCCATTTATTTAGGTTAGGGTTGTTTGTTTAGGTTGGAGCAATGAGGGTTTGATTGTGTGTGGATGTGCTCGATGAAAAGCAGTGTGTTTTATATTCTGTCCTTTTTTTTCCCCCCCACTGCTTGATGTTTGTTGAATGAAAAGTCCTTCTCTATAAGGCAATAAGTGGTGTCATAAGTTAGAAGTGACCCATTTATTAAAGATAAGACCTCGGGGAGGCCTGACGGATATAGCAGGGACTTAGGCCCTATAGTCAGAGTTGTTTTAATGGCCATAAAAATGGATTGTGTAGGGCTGAAGTGCGTGGGAATTACGAACAGTTTACGGTTAATGGTTGATCAGCCTTCATTTGTCCTGATTTAGTCTCTTGATTGCGTCAGCCAGCTGCAATCCTGGCCAGGAATAAGCTTAGTCAGTTACGAAGGACCCATGAATGTGGTTAGCGTATGAGTTATGTTATACCGATATTTTATTCCCGTATTTTAATGTTGAGTATTGTATTGTACAGACTTCTTATATTCTGGGTGTTGTGTAGTAGAGAATGGTATATTATATTGAAATTAGTGTACTGGTGGTAGGGGGGCCATGTCCTGCTCTGCGAGGAGGGGTACTGGTTCAGCGGACTTTTGAACCTTTGCAGCGGCCGCGCGAGGGAGCAGGTCTGTGGAACCAGAAACGATTGAACCCTCTTCGCATTGCAGTTTCAGACTATGCGTTGACGATTAGATGGATGTATCTAGTTCATTAACGATAGGCGGGTGTTATGTTATATTATATTATTATGTTATGCTATATAAGCAGTTGTAGGAGCGGGTATTATATTATTGTATTGTGCTATATAGGAGGCGTGGGTACTTGACTTCTCGTCGCGACCACTCTGAACACCGCCATGCGCACTGCTGGCCCACCAGCCACCACGGACGCGCGACTCGTGGGCTGGAAGCAATCGTTTTAATTTTGGTTGGATACAGAGGCGTGCACCACGCGCATATTCACAGAAATATTATACACTCAATATCTGCGTTATTACCACACTTATAGATGCTGTTGAACCAGCAATCTTTATCTTTTCTAATGCGGATTAACCATATTGTGGGGTACAGCCGCACTGATCATCATTCTATAATGAATTCTAATATTCTAATTAAATATATAATAGCTGGTTATACATGCAAAATGGACAATGGAACACTGGAACTGGAAATCTTTGAGGACACATATGGACTATGCATTTATCTTTGAAGACACATATGGCCTATGCATTTACAGCTATTCGCTTTCAATGCAAACCCGCGAGTGTCTGAGGGCGTTTTTTGCTCCCAGCCGCTGCGTCCTAAATCAGGGTTTTCACGTATTACATATGCATGAATAAACGTATTATTGATAAACGCAAGGCGCGAAGACCATAAAGTATGATACAGATATCATTTTCATCGTTCATTCGTTTGGCTCTGACAAACGTAACCTTCCATGGAATAAAATATATACCAAAGACATGAAAATTGCTTTAATTCCGGGCTCATGGTCCAGTTCGTTGCATGCCGATTAAAGACCCCCTAAAGAGGTCCTGCATTATATGTTATTACATAATTATAGTTACACGCACGGTGTGCGGACTGCGTGACATACAAAGGGGGGAGAAGGACTTTCGTCTTGTTTGCATCAGGGTCCCCCGTTTTCAATTCATCATAATCATCATGTTGTTGTTTTTATTATTATTATTTCTTTGGTCCGAGGCGCGGGGACTGTTAGTGCCGCTTGCGGTACATAGTAGATGTGTAATGTTGCAGGACCACGCACATAATTCACACAGGACTGCATTGATGAAGACGCACATGTTGGAATATAGAGCATACAATACTGGGACGCGCCGCCTATTTTATTCGAGCAACGTGCGCTCGATCGAGGCATGTTCCTGCCGGCGCCGGGGGCAACAGAGAACCACCGCGGGCTGTTGTTTTCTCCCGGACGATGTGGGCCCCTTGCGCTCGGTTCAGCCGACATCCACGTCTTATTGCCCGGCCCGGGGAAGAACGATATGCGCCGGGCGCGTTGTCAGGATGGGGGGTGTGTGACATTGACAAGCGGTCACTGCACTAATCATAGAACGTTATGTTACTAGGATTGGGATAAGGATGCTGCGATTATTATAAATTAAGAGGACCAGAGGTGTTTTGTGTTTTTTCATTTGATAAATAGGTGAAGTTTTGGTTTGTGCTTGCAGCGCCGCCACGCTCCGATGCGAGACAAAGCATGCGTTTCGCTATCTATATAACGCCGAATTAGTGAGCGACCGTGAATCATAATTATAGGAATTTGACCCATTATTTGATTTTTAGTAGTCTTCCTGGGGTCCACCAGGAACAGTAATTATTATTGCGATTCTTTGTTTTTTAGAGATGGTACCAGACGCATATTGCATGATGGTGAGATCGGGTTGAATGAAATTACGTGCGTGCACGGTGGCGGAAGTACAAAAGTGGACCAATGAATGGATGAGTGAATGAAAACTTTATTTGACGGATTGCGGAATGGGTACGATACAGTGCGGCTCAATACGTACAATTGTTGGGGGGATGCAGACCTGAGACGGGCGTTTGTCTTGTTTCCATCAGGGTCTCCCACATATTTTGTATACTTTATAATAACCATATAGCCTGTGTTAAGGGAGACACGATGTGAACCTCTCTTTGTTTACTTTCAATGAAACCATAAAGCAGCCCCCAGAAGAGCCATACGATTTGATAGGGGATTTAAAAATGTCCAGCACCTGTAATATTTAATCACGACATCACGAACAGGACGCAAGCATGTTTATGGGATTCAAGAATGTTAATATTTGTTCCACTAGCACGTATTCTAAGTGGCTCTAGGCGGTCGGATGTCTGGATTCTAAAATGCGACTGTTGCCTTTTGGTGCCTCGTGGGGTGGAAAGACGGGAGGGGTTTGCGTATAGGATAAATATAATGAAAGTTGTGTTTTAGTCATAAGTCTTCTGAGGACGGAGGTAATTACGGCAGTAGGGTTTCTTTGTTAACAGATGTGGAGCTCGTCTGATTGCTGTCACTGTGGCGAGCTGTAGAAGGTCCTATAGTCATATGCGCGCGCGTGTGTGTTTAACATTTGAATAATTGGGCATAATTCTAATGAGAATTACTCCTTGTCTATTACTTGTTCATTAATTAATTTATATTAATGAATGTATTAAATGTTCAGTCTGTAGCTGATGCTGAGGGCAGGTCTGCTGCATGCTGCCCAGTCATGCGCGGCATTAGACCGCTCACGGCTTCAGTGTGCATTATTGTATGATGGTGCAGCGTGGACGCGTCCCCCTCTCTCTCTCTCTTGCATCCAACGGGTCATGTGTCTGTATTTTGTAATCAATCTGACAGATGGCTGGACGTGCGCGACGGGGGACAGGGGGCGCAGAGCGACAGCAGAACCTCACGTACTGCTTTATTTAGAATTTCCTCGTTCATATATAGAAACGCAACTTCTTACTGTTGGGAGGGAAACCAGCTACATTTCCCAATTGACAAAGACAAGGTATTCACAGACTATCTGACATATACAGTGAATACGGTCTCTGATCATTTCAAGAGCTCAACCAAATCTATAATGTCCCTAGTACATTTTTTTAATTTACGGTTACGCACTGCAATGCGCACTTATGGTGTCCCATGGAATCAGCCGGTCACCCTTTGATGAATATAGTGAATGGCATGGATGTAGTGAATGGCATAAATGTTAAAAATGGTTTTGTTTCTGGGTTATATAATGAAATACAAGGAAAACTAAACAGAACTACAGGTAATACCGCTGTCTGGAACATAGATTTGTAAATTTATAAATTGGCAGAATGTATGGGATAATATTCCACTAACCTCTCGTAATTATAATAACCAATTAACTCATTACAAGATGATACAAAGATTTTATCTGTCACCCGGGAAACTCTGTCAAATAAGAATATTACAAAGTCCTCTATGTGCTTTATGTCCGAGAAAAGTTATAGGAGCATACATGCATAATGATGTGGGAATGTCCCGGAGTACTCGCTTTTTGGGCCAAGGTTGCATTATTTCTCACTAATATAACGGAGGTAAACATACCTTGTTTGCCACACATTTTATTATTAGATTATGATTCATCTCTAAAATTAACGCCTCACAGAAAGAGTGTTTCTGGCCGGTTTAACGGCAGCAAAGGAAATGCTCGTAATGAGATGGAAACCACCCCATAGTCTCAATATTTACCGTTGGAAACTGTCCTTCTACGAAGTATTGAGATTAGAGGCCTCCAGTGCTAGAGCACAGGGAGCAAGGACGGAATCGATCCAAATATTGCTTACTGCGGCCCAGGAGGTAAAATCAGTACTCCACTAGGTTGAACACTTGTACCTTGACACCAGAGAATGAACAAAGATCATGTTGCTGTTGTTTCCATTTATCTTTTCCATTTGTCTTTTCCTTTTCTGTTTACTGCTATAATTTGTTGTGGTTGTTTCTAGGTTGTATTGTATTTTTCCCTATTACTTGGTTATCTAACAAACATAATTATGATTTCTTTTCTTTTGACATTCGTTAACTGTATGAGTTGTCAGGTTAGGTATTTTTATACACATTTTTAGGATGTATCCTGTCTAGTGTACATGTCCATTTGTGTTTCTGTGCCTTTTTATGTTCCATGTATGGGCCACAATGGAAACAAGCCTTGGCTTTATTGTGTTTTATCCGTTTGACCAGCGTTGTGGACACTGTTATTGTCTTGTCTTTTATAATGTTTTTTTTGTCCCACGATTTGTCAATCGATCTACAAGCCCTGACGCACACGCTGATAATCTCGCTAGCACACGCCCTTACGCTGGCGCGCACGATCACGACACACACACACATACATACACACACGCACACACACGTTGTCTGCACGCACACACAACCTAATACGAACACAGGCACACACACACACACGCACTCTGGTACACACACGTACGCTGGCACATGAACACACAGACTCTGATACACACCGTTTCGCTCTCTCTCCCTATTTGGTCCTTATTTTACGTTATTTTAATTTTTTGGGTGTAGATTTTGTATTTTTTCTTTTTACTCTTTTTGGGTTTTGAGTCTGGTTCATTTTAAGTTTGGTTCATTTTAAGTTTGCCGTTTTATTGTAATCTCTGTCTGGATGTCGTTTTAATGTGTTGGATTGATTGGTAATGTTGGCGGGGAGGGCCGCTGTTCTATTCTTCTCTCTCTCTCTCTGTGACTCTGGGACGGGCAGCGGACTTGATCCCACGCGGACCCAATACTCAGCCATGGATATCCTCAGTCAAGGGGGGACGGGCCATGGTGGGACGGGCCATGGTGACTGTGGTGACAGCTGGACCACACTGACAGCATGGAGGAGGGGAGGTGGAGTATGAGACATTGGGACCCTAAGTGGTGACGTTACATCCCCCGACGGCTCTGTGGTCGAGGTCCTGCTGGGCCTGGCGACCTGGGGTCATGGGCTAGCACGGAGCAGTGGTACAGAGGACCCCCCGCTGTGAAGCCATGGAGCGGTTTGGGCGAATACAGGTCTGTCTTTGTCGGATATGTTTGTGTCGCTGATGCTAGTGCTCTTATCATCCTGAAGGGTGGTTGCTGCTGCACTTACCGAGGACAAGGACTCGGCCGTTGGGATGGACGCTCACTGAGGTTGACAGAGGACGTGTGCCGCTGCTACATCTCTCTGTATCCTCCTGGACAGACGTCTGTATCCTCCTGAAAAGTCATCTCTCAGTATTCTACCATGAGCCATGACAGTCCCCACCACGGTGCTATCTCTCCTCCCCTCTTCTACTCCTCCTCCCCCGTTTATCCCCCACTGACTGTGCAGGATGTGGGGCTGTCCGTGACTGTGCAGGAAGTGGAGCTGTCCAATGCCACGTAGTGACTGTGCGGGGAGTGGAGCTGTCCAATGCCACGTGTTACCAGGTCGTGATATCCAGATATGGGAGGAAGCTGTGACTGATCTCTCCTCACCGGATGACACCGGGGGGAGAAGCCTCATATTATAGGACTCTGTCTCCTACTCTCTCATCTCTCTGTCCCTCTCTTGACCGCACCAAATTCTCTCTCTCTCCTCTGGGCCCCCAAATGTATGTGGTCACACTCCACAAGCCCAACTAGATTAGTGTTGGTCATCCCATACGTTGAACATTGTGATTGGGAATGTGTCCAGAGGTATGCTGAGATCCATCGCGGACGTCGGAGTCCTGTGCCGAGGACGTTTTTTCCTGAACTTCGATATTAGATATTTTTTGGCCTTTTGGCAGGTTCATGCTTAGTGAGGTTGGGGTCTGTGGTATGTGTTTATGATTCATCCGCAGCCTTGTTCTTGCTAGGTGTTGGTAGGGACATTAGGGTGGTCTCCGTTCCTGTGTCCTTTAGCAGTGGATATTGTGTGGGTCATTTGTTTCCTGTTTTGCCGTGTCGTTTTGTTTTCATGCAGTTGTTTTGACAGGGGCGGACCAAGTTCACATTTGCTCTGGTGAGGGGGTTGTGGTTGTGGCCACGACCCCCCCGCCGGGCTGTGTGGGGCTGGTTCTCCTCTTCCACTAGATTGTGGTCCGGGCTGATATACGGAGCCACGGATTGCTGTTGTTTGATTTAGGTTGTTTTGTTGTACACTGTTATGTTTTGTTATACACTATTATGTTTTGATATACACTATTATGTTTTGTTATACGCTGTTATGTTTTTTTTATATACACCGTTATGTTTTATTATACGCTGTTATGTTTTTTTTATACACCGTTATGTTTTGTTATGCGCTGTTCTGTTAATGTACACTGTTGTGTTATGTTTGACAAACTCACAGTGAGTCTGATGTGCTGTGGGCTGCGCCAAGGGCCGTTACCATAATAGCGAGACTATGGGACGATGTGTGCCTTTTATCCTCCAGTTATGTCATAGTATTTAAGCATGTTATTATTCATGTGTTCTTTATTGGCCGTACATTCTGGGCCGTTTGTCTCGGGAGGTTTTTTGGCCACATGCAGGACTCTGTTTGATGAAGACAGTAGAGAGGTTGATGATTGTGCCATTTCTCTATTGACTCTTGTGGGCCGGTTGGGTGTATTTTTTATTATGTGGTTGTTTGTTGATAATTTTGCTTGAGGTCCCCCTTCTGTTTCATTTTCTCCCTACCTGTGGGTAGGGAGAGGGGGGACTGATGAAATATGACACGTATCATGTAATTTTATAAGCGGAGACATTCTCCCATCACTACACTATATAAAGCTGGTTTACGTCTCTCTCTCAGACAAGAGGGCCACTCACAGATCAGTGACCTGCAGGCTGACCCCTGGTGGGCCTGGTACATGGTACCGTTCCTCTCACACAAGCACACACACACACGAACCCACACACACACACACACACAAACCTACACACACACAAACCCACACACACACACACACACACACAAACCTACACACACACACACACACCCTTGCTCTCAACACACACACACATCCACACCCTCAAAGCACATACACACACACCTACACACACACACACGGTACTGACCGGCACTAGATAAGGCCGGATCACATAAATTACCGGGATGTCACAAGCCGGGTGAAATACGACTGGGTCATTCAGTGGTCACGAAGTCCAGTCTCCATTAAATCACAGATCGTTCCTAGATACACACATGCACCTACTTACACGTAAACGTGCACCAACATGCACTCATGCACGCCGGACATACAGGCTGACCAATACACAAGACACACAACGTGCACTGAGGAGAGACACCACATACACACTGGACTAGGGAACTAATAAATATCTCCCTCACAGGGAAGGGGGGACTGCTTCTTCACTTCTCTGCTTTGACTGGACTGAACAGACGGACTGGACTCCACGGACGAGACATGCTGGACTGACACAATGACTTGACTTTTATAATTTCCTTTAATATACTCAACCGGCCGGTTGTAACAATCTAGATTTCAAATTGTACCTTGCTATATTCACCTTGTATAAATACTTTGCTTATTCACTTTTATATTACATTGCTTGTTAAACTTTTTATAATAAATACCTTCAAAAGTGTTTCATCTCTTATATCTTTAAGTATCTTTTACAACTTTCACGTTTGAGTCTAAAACGTGACATTATCCAGACTTCTGTTGGTGCAGATGTTATAATTGGTGTTGCAGGTGGTAGTCCTACCTGAGATGGCGCAGCTGATGTGGAGGCAGGGGCCGAAAAGAAATGCAAAATAGTAGTTTGCAGGCGGGTATTTGCAGAGGTACGCTTAGCGGTCAGCATGTGCAACTCGACTGCTTTTTTTTTTTTTTGCAGCGGGCCTCGTAATGGTCTTTGACTGGGACCAACCATGGTGCAAACAGTGGATTGTCGAGCCAGTTCTCGTTAAATTGGCACTTTCCCATATTAACGAGTGCAAAAGCTAAACTAAACGCAACGTTAGCGTTATCACTTCCGCTTCGCCTTGCTAACGTTAGCTAGACTCCGTTGCTGAAATAGTTCCCGGCCAACATAAGGACCTGTGTTGGTTCCGCCCCATTCCGGTCTGCATGATGCTACAACACGGTAAATAAAATGTCCCGACTTTATCTCCTGTTAACCGTTTTCCCCCAGATGTCATAATAAAACATACGATGACATGGAATTTTATCTCTCCTGTCGAGCCCACAGCAATTCCTTTCTTTTCATCCAAACTGCAAAAATCCAACAAACAAACAAATTAATTCAATACAATGAATAATATTATCTAATATAGCTGCCTGGAACTTCTCACATTTCAGTACATAATAACATTACTGTATAATGAGTTATTTTATTGAAAACATAACATAAACAAGGCTATGCAAAATAAATGACCAGATCAGTTCACAGTTGTGAGTCTCACGTTATTACAAGAATACTCAACATGCATTATGCTTCATTAACACTTTGAGCGCCACGCCGTGTTTTCCTTTTTACCCCGTTGATGCCACGGTCCATGGCCCATGTAACGTTAATATCGCCTAATCTATGTTTTAAATTATGCTATGTGTCTAATCTGCCCATCGCTTATCAAATAATCATTTTCCAGTCAACATTGGCAAAGCAGATTGTGTTTTTATCGCTTAATTTCCTTTTTATAGCATTTTGAAAACCACTCGGTTTCGAAGAAAAAACAACACATTCCCTGATAATTGCCTTTTACTGGAATATTCCAGAACGTTATCATTTGTCGGTCTATTTATGAATCGTTTTCAAATAAACGCTAGATGGTCGATAGTATAATGTGTGCGCACGCACGCTCGTGCCGTGCGCTGATAATCGCTGCTATTATTTCCTCATGGCTTTTACAGTGAAACAGCCATATCACATATAGTGGAAACGCTTATATCTCTATGAAAACGAGTCTGATTATCATAACACTGATAACATAGATTCCTTACCTGACATCAGATGGTATCCAAATGGTATATTCCAATTCCTGATCACCATCCGAAAAAATCGATAAGTATATTGATCCAACGTGTGTACAGTATAACCCATGCTCGCCGCGGCTCAGAGGCTCCAGAATGAACTCTGGTAACTCCGGCTGCATCAGTGGACTGGAAAGTGTGGACTGGAATATTTTTTTTCCCCCATCCATTTTCATTGAGTCCATTCCAAAAGGGTGATTTACCATCTGGGAGACGATAGGGGGCGCTTTTTTCACATCTGATCGCCGGCGGCCTCTGGATCTCCAATGGTAGCCTCGCGTGATGCAATATGATTTCAGATCGCTAATAAAAAAAATGAAAAAAAATCTGAGAAAAGCCGTGACGTGGCTTTCAACGTCACAATCGTAAACCCGAGATTAGCCGTGAGTGGCGCTCAAAGTGTTAACAGCAGGGTTTGTACACCTTTTCCAAAGCAAAATGCAAGCACTTTTCAAGGTGCATTTTCAAGGTGCATTTTCAAGATTTTCCAGCATCTTATGCGGCTGTGGTAAATTAAATATGACATGACAATGGTGACATCCATGTGGTTGACTGGGTCAGCATAGTCAACCTGGAGAAGCTTTCTGTGGTAGTTGCGTCCTTCATGACACTGGGCTTGATAAACTTCTCCATTAGACTCCTCAGCATATTGGTGAGATCCTTGATGTCGTCACCAGTCCGCGTACCCTCTTCTAGTAGTAAACGCCCCAGTGCATAGATTATTATATTCCACCAGGGCAGTGGCGTAACTCTGTTGCTAGTGGTGCGAGGGACAGATTAGGGGGCGTGGTCAGCGACGTCACCTACCTAAATTTTTTTTCTAACACCAGGTGTGCAATACGCATTTTCCCAGGCGGTGGCGCCATTTCTCCATGTAAACGACACACTGGGCTCAACAGAAACAACAATTATTTGTTGTGACAAATAATAATAAACTAGGAGGCGCCGGCGACAGCGTAGCAAAACTTAGTTTGGAAGAAGTAGCTTTCTCCTCTTGGGCCATCCTTGCGTTGTTGCATGCAGGTAGGACACATACTGTCTAATATGTGGCGACAACAACAACAACGAGTCGTGTTTTCATGCATTCTGATCTGCTGTTCATCACCTGCCGCGGTGATCTGCAACAGCTGATCTGCTTTTCATGAATGAATTAATGAAAACTTTATTTAACAGATTGCAGAATGGGTACAATACAGTACGGCGCAATACACACAATTGTTAAGGGGATGCAGACCAGAGAAAAACGTTTGTCTTGTTTACATCAGGGTCCCCCATTTGCGAGTGCTCGCTTATGCCTGTGTTTTTTACTGTTGTGAAGCACTGTGAACTGCAACCTCTGTATGAAAAGTACTATACAAATAAAGTTATTATTATTATTATTATTATTAAGTGTATGCATCCGCCGCGGTGCGGCATTTTTCACTATCAGTATATTAAATTAGCCATTGTTTTTGGTCCTGGCCAGACCTATTTGCCGACCCCTGACGTATTTGAACACACACCTCGGCTGACGACCCGAGCTATTATTATGCAAAGACGAGTACTACTGTAGCGAGTCACAGTGCTGGCCGCGCGGTCGCATGTTCGTTTATTATCCATGTATTATCTTTGGACGGTAAAAACGTGGGGGGGACAAATTCTGCATTCTGAAATCATGCGGGGGACATTTCCCGGGGACCCCCCCCCCTTAGTTACGCCCCTGCACCAGGGGGCAACCTACCGCCACTGAATCATATGCATTATAAGAATGGCACTGTATATTTCATTCACGGTTCTTGCTGCATCCAAATTTAGTTGGCTATAAGGCCATTTATAGGCCTATGGTATTCTATATTCTATAATAATATTTCAAATAGCATGTGTCCGGATGGCAGAATTCAGTACTGTATCTAAACATTGTTTAATCATCTTCTTCCCTTTATTAATTTGCTTAGATTTTTTCATGTCAGGTCATTTTTAACATGGTGTTATTCATATTCACTGTCAAAGATGCAAAGAAAAATTATAATTTATATTCTCCTTTGTTTCATCACAATTTACTCAAGCCTAATAACATACACAATAAAATCATTAAATGAGGCCAATAAAAAAAAATTCACATCATATATCATACATAAATAAATAAATAAATAAATAAATAAATAAATAAATAAATAAATAAATAAATAAATAAATAAATAAATGCACAGATTAGCAACACCAGGCATGCACTATAAATAATAATGAAATAAATAATAAATACCTTATCCGGTTGATGGGTCGTCCGGTCATCAAACCGGATAGTGCGGCAAAGCTGGGCGAAACGCTTCTCTGAAATATTGCTCCGTGTACTCTGTGTTGGGGTTGGACATCTCGAAGTCGGACAGGGCGCTCTCCACGGCCTCCTCATCGTAGTCCGTCTGGTAGGGGTGGACGGTATAAACGGTATACGGTATAAACGGTATTAATTTGCTCTACGGTATGGATTTTGACTATACCGTTTAACCGGTAGAGCAGCTCTAAAATAGCAATGACGTCATGTAACCACAGCGCGACTATTTCAATCGCATTTGCCCCTAAAAATAGATAGAATTAGTCATAGATAATAGATATGTGCAAACTGGAAAAAGTTATTTAGGAGGCTTCGCGCAGTGGGCGTGTCAACACGCAATTGTCATTTTATAATAAACACATATCACCGCGGCGCACAGCAAGTTTCAATTTCAGTTCCTGGCATTTTTAACCAGTGGAGAAAGGTAAGATATTTCCCTATCGTTTTTCTTATATGAATTATTCTACGTTAATAAAACATACCTGGTGATCAACTACAGTTTGCTGTAAACATTACGATATGTGTGTAGTGTTATGATAATGACGGCAGCAGCGGGAGCCGGGAGGAAGGCGTGCAGCAGTGGATTTGCGAATAGCATGCAGCTGCAGAGCCGCAGAGCCAGTGGCTCTTTCAGGTCTGGTCACAGGCCCGTCAAACAGCGCCCCCCCACCCTTGCGCCGTTCTGACCCCCATCGTCTCTAAGCATTTTGTGTGTCAATTTGTTGACACATGTGTCAATTTGTTGACACATGTGTCAATTTGTTGACACAATTGTCAATTCTTAAAGCTGAGGATGAGTGGCACCTTTGTCTCAATTCTTATTCAATTCAATTCGCTCTGCGGCTCTGCAGCTATGCTTCTAGCAAAATCCAGCCCCGCTGTTTGCAATGGGAGCAGGAGTCTCGACTCGGGACTTATTTTATTTGGAATATAATGACTTTATACGCAAAAGTAGCCTAGTTTTAAGTTAAAATATTATAAATCTACATGCCTTGAGGATGTCATTCTTTATATAGCCTGCCTATCAGGCAAAAAAAATTATTCTAACAGAAACACTGATACCGTGATATATACCGTTACCGCCTATGCTTCAAATTATACCGTGATATAAATTTTAGACCATACCGTCCACCCCTACCGTCTGGTACTCTTGGGTAACGTTACTGTTTGAAGTAGCACTAACTATACTTTGAACAGACTACCAGTCGCGTGCTACAGAGATATCTGACTATGGCAAGCCGTTTTAACATTTATTCCCATTTTCTAGCTAGCTGGGGACCTAGCTAGCTCATTCACAAGGACAATTTTGCGAATGAACTAGCTGGGTACCCAACTAGCTCATTCGCAAAGATGACCTATTCATTCACAAAGACACATTTGCGAATGAGCTAGCTCACTACCTAGGTTGCAAATGTGTCAGCTAGCTGGGTACCTAGCTAGGTAGCACGTGTCTTAGCTAGTTAACTAGCCGGCTTTGTCCCATAGGCTTTACACCAAATTTTGCCTCAGCTAGTAGCTAGCTCATTCGCAAAATGGTCCTTGCGAATGAGCTAGCTGACACATTAGCTAGCTCATTCGCAAGGACCATTTTGCAAATGAGCTAGTTGGTTACCCAGCTAGCTAATGTGTTTTTGCAAATGAACTAGCTGGGTACCTAGCTAGCTCATTCGCAAGGACCATTTTGCGAATGAGCTAGTTGGTTAACCAGCTAGTTCATTTGCAAAAACACATTAGCTAGCTGGGTACCTAGCTAGCTCATTCACAAAATACTCCTTGTGAATGAGCTAGCTAGGTACCCAGCTAGTTCATTCGCAAAGACACATTAGCTAGCTGGGTACCCAACTAGCTAGCTTGTCTTTGCGAATCAGCTAGCTGGGTAGCTAGCTAGCTCATTTGCAAGGACACATTTGTGAATGAGCTAGTTGGTTAACCAGCTAGCTAATTCATGAGTGTTTGGGGGCGGGGGTGTTGGTGTTTGGGGGCGAGGACCAGGCCAGCAAGGCCTCACCTCCATACTAGTATAGCTGGGCAGGCATAACAGAGTGTGAATGAGCTAGTTCGTTAACCAGCTAGCTCATTTGCAAGGACCATTTTGTGAATGAGCTAGTTCGTTAACGAGCTAGCTCATTCGCAAGGACACATTTGTGAATGAGCTAGTTCGTTAACCAGCTAGCTCATTCGCAAGGACACATTTTGTGAATGAGCTAGTTCGTTAACCAGCTAGCTCATTCGCAAAGACCATTTTGTGAATGAGCTAGCTGGGTACCCAACTAGCTCATTCACAGGAACAATTTTGCGAATGAACTAGCTAGGTACCCAACTAGCTCATTCGCAAAGATGACCTAGCTCATTCGCAAAGACACATTTGCAAATGAGCTAGCTCACTACCTAGGTTGCAAATATGTCAGCTAGCTGGGTACCCAGCTAGCTAGGTAGCATTCGCAAAGACACATTAGCTAGCTGGGTCATTCGCAAGGACCATTTTGCGAATGAACTAGCTGGGTACCTAGCTAGCTCATTCACAAAATAGTCCTTGTGAATGAGCTAGCTAGGTACCCAGCTAGTTCATTCTCCAATACACATTAGCTAGCTGGGTACCTAGCTAGCTCATTCGCAAGGACCAGTTTGAGAATGAGCTAGTTCGTTAACGAGCTAGCTCATTCGCAAGGACACATTTGTGAATGAGCTAGTTCAGCTAGATCATTCGCAAGTGTCTCAGCTAGCTCTGTACTTGCAAGTGTCTGAGCTAGCTGAGACGAGTAGCTGACGTCTGGGGGCGGACGTCTAGGGGCGTGGTACATGACGTAGCTGCTGGTATTTGCATTTCAATGATAGGGCACATTTGATTGGGTCATTCTGAAGTCTGGGGGCAGGGCTAGGCATACAGAAATACGGCTACAGCCCTTTCCGTGCACCCCGGTTCTGTTTATAGTCCCCAGCTAAACAAAATAAGCAGACGCTCTAAAACAAGACAATGGAGTTATCAGCGGACATTTTCAACAAAACAATTATAGAAACGTGTGAAGTGCACAATATTTCCTCGTTTAAGCCACTGCAACGGCTTTGCCTGAACAATTTGCTACATGACCGGGACGTTCTCGCTTGTTTGCCGACAGGATTCGGGAAAGGTTTGGTTTTCCAAACATGGCCAATGGCATGGAGCATATTAGCAAAGACTTACGGCTATTCCAAATGGCTACGTTGTGTTATGATACAGGAGCTAAATAGGAAGTGTTGAGGTCGTTGTAAAGAGGTTTGAAAATACGCGTCTTGCGAGAGCGGCGGGGTTTGGTGTGTAATGACTAGCGATGAATATTATGTGTTTTAAATATGTATATAAGTTGATTGCTTTAAAAACTGATAGAAATGTCGTATTTACGCTGTTTAAAACGGGCTGATGGACGAAAATCTTTGGTTTTAGCTAATATTATGTGTTTTAAATATGTTGCGACCGTCGGATTGTTGTTAAAAACGCCGGGATACTAGCTAAGGTGTGGGGGAGTTGGCGTATATAAGTTGATTGCTTTAAAAACGGAGAGAAATGTCGTATTTACGCTGTTTAAAACGGGGTGTTGGGCGAAAATCTTTGGTTTTAGCCTAACATATGGGGTGGAGTTCAATTCGCGAGCAGGTAAGGGGCCTACGTAATGTTTAAAGAACAAGATCTAAGGTTATGTGGAATTTACAAATATAGATGTGAAGAAAGATTTTGAAAAGATGTTTTAATTTTCTGTTAAATTAGATAAGTTGCCGGTGAGGAAACGTTAGAGGACGTGGCGAGGAAAGATTACGTATGTCCGCTTCCGGTTTGCGCGATGAGCTCTGGGTATCGTAGTGTTAGTGTTTAACGTTATGCAGTGTTTATGTTTCAATATTGTGTGTTTGTGAATGTTAAATGTGGGGAATGTTTGTGCTGCTGTGACACATAAAATCCTTTAGCATAAAATAGGAATAACGTTGCACCCACTGAAGTGTGGCATGTAAAATCAAGTGTTGGTTTGTTGTTTTGCCCTTGGCTCACCCTTGAGTTACCATATTGTGCTTCCTTTATGTTAATAAATATAATTTTTGTTTACAAACCTGGTCATTTCTGTCAACCAACAGGCTCATTGAAGAAATAGATGTTGCATGTTTTCTGTATGAGTGATACATTTACTATATTACTGTATAGATGTTGCATGTTTTCTGTATGAATGCATTTGAGAACAGTGGACAGTTAAACATATGATAAGAATAATAATCTGGAGCTCTATATTCTGGAAACACCTCAAGGACCCCTGGGCCCCGTTCCCCGTACCTGGATAACTGAGTTAGCCGGATAACTTTCGGTTAAGTCTGACTTAAGCCGGACTTTCCGGCTCCCCGTACCTGGATTGTCCAAATCACCATGACAACAGATCCAAAAGTTTGAGCCTGGTCGAAAGCAGGGTTTAAGTTCAAGTTAGCCGGATGAAGCACAGCCACGCCCCCGCAAAGAAAGTGACAGCGCGTTTCCTGAAATTATTCCCACAGTCTAGGATCTGCTTTATACCATTCTGAATTACGTTTTTGTGCTCCATTCTTCCAGAGGGGGCTTTTGAAATGTAAAATAGACCCAAAATGCTGATACTAAATTCACTTTGTCCTAAATAATGCACGTTATATATACCGTGGCGCTCGCTCGGTGCGATGTACACATTATGTGGTTATTCTAACAACGCGCAGCATTGCAAATGTGAATCCCGCGGGGATATTTTTAATGATTGAAACCTATCGCTCGTTTGGCTCTGATTCCTTTCATATTCTCCGCTGTGGATGTTTAATGGAGCGCCTGGATTGTGTTTCATTCAAGCATAAAATTGAAGTGTCTATGCGTGGATTGTGGATCTTGTCTCGTTCATTAATGTATAAACAATGAATTTATCCCATCTGGCACAGTGGCTCAGCGGTAGTGCTCAATCCTGGCAACCCAGCGACCGGTGTTCGAAACCCCGTCTTTCCAATATAATTTTTTGGAATATAATATTAATGATTATACGCCAAAGTAGCCTAGTTTCAAGTTAAAATATTATAAATCTACATGCATTGAGGATGTCATTCTTTATATAGCTCTCAACGTGCACCAAATTGAATTATTCCTACATCGCAAAAAGAAGGGGAAGACTAGGTTTCGAACCCCGGTCGTCTGCGTGAAAGTCAAAAGAAGAACCCGTTACACCACAGTGGAGATAAGTAAAAGATCGACTATACATCAATCAATGGGAAGAGAGCCGTATCGTTATTTTGTATAACAGTTTAACTAATTATTTTCGCTAGCAAGATCTCATTTGATTATTCAATCCAGCAGGCAAGTTTAAAGAAATATAATCTGATTGATTGAGGTAATGAGGGACTTAAAATTAGCCTATAGATAACGCATTTAACTTGTCGGCGAGGCGATTGAGCCGTACTGCAATATGTTACTAAAGTTTTAAATCAATTAATCAATCAATGCCGCTAGATAATCAGGATCTCTGCTCTCGACACTTGCTGCCTTCTCGGCTGAGGCGGGCACGCGCACTTATCCTGGGTCTCAAGTCTGGCTTGAGTTAACGAGACTGAATCCACCTTCGAGGAACAGGAAAATCCCGGCTTCAAACATCGGGTTAACTGAATCTGGATAATGACATCTTGATCGACTTAGTTGAACCAGGTACGGGGAACGGGGCCCTGGTGGTCCATAGACTCTGTGTTGAGAACCAAGATAGTAGCAAGCCACTAAGGAGATATGCATACCTGACTGTCTTGCTTGCTGTCTGTGCAGTGTACTGCATACCCCCCACACAATTTACAGATGCAACTATACAGTGACAATGGAAATACCAGAGCCAATGGCCCAGTCATATGTAATAAGCATTTGTATAGCAAGTGAGATACAGTGGCCACGTCCATCTCACAATTTACATTCACATCATAATAGATTTGCAATTTAAAAGTCAGCATTATTCATGCTGAATACATACAGACAATATCATCCCCTTCAAAACCCAGTCTCCCACTCTCTTCCAACCCACACATCTGAGAAAAGTAATCTTAAATGGATTATCAAAGAAGGGATCTTTTTGGACTTCTAGGATTCACTGTTTAACAACATTACAGATTATACTTTTAACAAAGGGACTCGGGTCTGGTTTGTGTCCAACCAACCACTTTCCTACTAAGTAATCTACCATGCCTATATTACTACCTACTATGCCAATATGTCTTTAATATTATGCACTCAAGACTGTAGCACACAATGGCGGCTGAGTGGTGCAAGGCGCTCCCCACTAACGCAGGAGATGCTGGTATCGAGCCCAGCTCTCTGCGTTGCTACCGGCTTGGCCGGCCGTCATACTAACACAATTGGCACAAGGGGTCAAATGCATCTAACATGCTTTCCATCCTCGCCATTCCTTTATCCTATTAATACCGAAATTAACGTTGGGTGAGCTAACTAAGCTAAGCTGATAGAGAGAGCAGCAGAGGTCCACTAGGGACTGGGAAGGAGGGGGGGTTACTGCATTCTATAGCCCCACTAACAGGATCTGGCCGGTACTGCACCTTCTGACTCCCAATATGCCTTTTCCAGCCAAAATACAGCACTGTGATAGGATATTAATATCGAGAAAGAAAAAAAACGAACCAAAAACAGTGATCAGGAGGTCTATTTGTATTAAAAACAATAGATTGTTTTTCATTTAAATGTCTGGAAGAGATCAAAAATAAAAATGTCATGATATTTCCATTGCAAAAAAGGAGGTAGGGACCGCACTCGGAATATCGTTGTTTTTATTTTCAAGTTGTTATAGTGCACAAAACGTTTTCAGCCATCCGGCCTTCATCAGTGTGCAAATGACAAATGTGACAAACACAACTTAAATAGGCTGTACTTGACAACAGGTGGGAACAATCGGCAATCAGTCAACAGGCTAGGTTGACGTCATGATTAGTAGCAGGGCTAGATTGACAGGTAGATATCACAATATCACATAAATGTGTATGATGGCAATGTATGAAAACAACAAATTGATACATATTACAATACAATATTTTCAGACCTGTATGAAAAAAAAAAAAAAAAGGCAGTACATTGGGGGTATCAGGTTGTTAGACCGTTCATTAAACAGTGTACTAGTTTTTTTCTCATACAGTAGATAACTTTAGATAGCACCTCAAGGAATGGAGCTCATATAGTAGATAACTTAGGATAGCACCTAAAGGAATGGAGCTCATATAGTAGATAACTTAGGATAGCATCTACAGGAATGGAGCCAAAATGGACTCTTCATTCATCCCAGATGGAATACATAGATTACAATATATAATATACAATTTACAACTCTGTATGGAACAAAAACACAGTACATTGGGGGTATCAGGTTGTTAGACCGTTCATTAATCAGTGTACTAGTTTTTGTTTATACAGTAGATAATTTATGATAGCTAAAGAAATGGAGTCAAATTGAACTCTTCATTAATTCAACTGGATACATAGATTTGAGCCGATGAATCCATACACATTCCCGTTGCAAAAGAAGTTGTTCATGGTTGCCACCCCTTCTATTAAGAAAAAGCATCTCTAGACCTATGCACTTGAGGTAATTAATTTTATGATCCATTTCGTTAAAATGTCGTGCCACAGGGGAATTAATGTCAGTCCGCTTTATATTGCTTCTGTGTTCGTTCAATCTGATTTTTTATTTGCGGGATGTCTGTCCAATATAGTATTTTTTACATGGGCAGAATAATAGATATATTATGTGTGTGGAATTGCATGTTATTAGCGATCTGATCTTGTAATTCTTCCCGGTGTGGGAGTCGTGAAATGTGTTTGTTTTGATCATGTGGCTGCAAGATGTGCATGATCTACATGGGAAGCTTCCATGAATAAAAGGCTCTGGCTTTGAATACGAGTCCGCTCTAACAAGGCGGTCCTTCAGGTTTGTAGCCCTTTTATTTGTAAAGCCTGGAGGGTGTTGGAAGCGATCATTTAAAGTTCTATCCGATGATAGAATGTGCCAGTGTTTCATGACTGTGGACTTGATAACGTAACTAAATGGATCATAAGTAAGGACATAATTAATGGTGCCTGGTGTTCCGTTTCTTTCTTTCTTCCGGAATAGTTATTTTCTTTCAATTTGGTTTACAGTGGCCATGGCAGAGTTAAGACACTGCTTTGGGCCCTTTTCATCAAATCGTCCCAACATATTTTCACTTTCGGAGTGGAACTCCTCTTGAGAGCTACAGATACGTTTGAGTCTGTATAGTTGACTTACAGGCAGGCTTTTCTTTAAAGGCACCGGGTGGTGACTAGAAAACTGTAGGAGATTGTTTTTATCCGTTGGTTTTCTGTAGATGGTTGTGGCAATTAGGTTATTAATTTTAGTTAGTTTTACATCTAGGAAGTGAATGGATTCTCGGCTCTTTTCCATACTAAACGTGATGGATTCTACACAAGAGTTCAAATAAGACAAAAAGGATGACAGCTCTATCTCATTTCCTGACCAGACCATGAAAACATCATCGATAAATCGAACAAAGTATTTGATATAGGGTCCATACAACGCATTGTTGTAAATGAAGTCCTCCTCGAACTTACCCATAAATAAACACGCATAGGCGCATGTGGATGGGGATCCCATAGCATATTCCTGTTGGTAATAGGTATTTTCAAACATAAATACATTTCTATTCAGTGTAAATTTCATCAGTTCCATGATAAATTCATGTGGAGGCGTTTGGTCTGGGTGTTTACCTAGGAAATGGTTCAAAGCTTCTAGACCAAGGTTGTGGTTAATGTTGGAATATAGCGAAGTAACGTCTAGGGTTACAAGAATATCACTGCAAGAATATCACTGTCACCAATATTTCTGACTAAATCTAGTTTCGATAGAAAGTCAGAGGTATCTTTTATATACGAGGGAAGTTTCCAAACCAGTGGTTGGATGTGATAGTCTACAAACTTGGAGGCATTCTCTGTGAGGGACCCTCTCCCCGAGATTATTGGTCGGAGTGGAGGGTCGTTTGGACATTTGTGCACCTTGGCTAAACCATAGATAACAGGTGTGATAGGGAACTCATCCACCAGGAATTTAGCTTCTTTTGCAGTGACCCATTTATTTTCTTCAGCTCTTTTGATTATCTGTTTCAATTTTAGGTTGTAGTTATTCCTGGGATTCAGTAAAATTCTCTTATAATATTTGGTGTCAGTTAACACTTTGATCGCCATGGTTAAATTCATAATTTACCATCCCTCGCCATCTCTATTTGTCTATGGAGAAGTTCCCCTTCTTTGCAGGGCTATAACTTTTTAAATTGTATTGCTAAATTGACATTATTATGGCCCATTCAATGTCCTATATCTATTGTTCAGGGTGTAGCAACGTTATACGTTTTCATTCACATATTCATACTAAAATACGGTCTAAAGTATAAGTATGTTTTTATCGTTTTCTGCAGCTTTCTTCAGAACGTGATTTATAGCCCCAAATGCATTATATTGATGATGAAATACAGTTTGATAGCGATCGGTGCCAGATAAAAAATTTCAACTGGAGGTGGTTCTAGAAGTTACTACTCATCATCTGATGTTGACCGGATGGGCGGGGGGTCGTTTATAATTCCGTGGGCAACGTTAGATGATTCATCTAGTGTGGGTCATATGATCATCAGAGCAGTTTATATCGAACACGGTAATAATAAACGCTAAAACTTACCCCAGTCTCCTCGGGCCGTTGGGCGATCAGCTTGGAGTAGACCGTTTTCTATTATGGGATGTTGATCTAGATGAACCATTTCCAGGTTGTATAATACTATATACGTCCAAATAACGTTGTTTATTGAGTTAGGGCGAGCGATTGATTATCCAGTGTGTCGAGATAGAGTCCTGCTAACGATCGCGAATGCCCGGACGAAATATGGGTGAGCACTTCCTGTTTGGCGAGTCACTTCCTGTTGGGCGATCTGCCGATCGGCCACCAGATGGCGCTCTTGAACCGTTAGAGAGTTGAGTGGAGCTCAGCAGTATATCTCAGGTCCCCAGAGGAGAAATATGATTTCGATCACAGATTTTTGAAATATTGATATCAAAGACGTGTTACGGCGTCTTCGGCAGAATGAGCATGGCGAGGAAAAACGTCCTACGGCGTTTTTGTCGACCATAGTGTTAACATCTCTTTGATTTTTTCACTGTATCTAGATGTATCCATTATAGAGATTCCACCGCCTTTGTCACAAGCCTTAATGGTGATATTTTGTTGAAATATGACACGTATATCACGTATATTTATAGCAAAGACATTCTCCACCATACAAAGCCCAGTTCCCTTAAATTCTCTCTCTCTACGGACACTTAGCTGGCCAGAGGGCAGGCATTAAAGCGTTCCGTCTCTGGACGGATATCCGTCCATTTGATTTGGAGATTCCGTCATTTGATTCGGAGTCGTGACGGATTTTAACCTGAGCCAATCAGAGGCGTCAAATATCCTTTTTTCCCCCTACCGCGGCCGCACCAAGCAGTCATTTGCGAGCAATCGGCAGCAATTTACAGCCCTTTCACCCGCCTCCGCTGTGCTCAGCACCAATGGGAAGCGCCCATTTTCTTTTGAGTCTCTGAAACTCCGCCATTGCTCTCTAGCGTCTAGCATGTCTAGCTCTACTCGCGAGTAAACTTGACTCATCAACAACATGCAGCAATTTTTACGAGACCGTAAGTTCATTTGACTTATTCTAGTCTAAAGAAACATATATATTACTATTGCTATTGATAAATCTAGGTAACGTGAATGCCACAAAACAAATGCCTTTTGTTAATCAGAACGTTATTTACGCGACAAGCAGTGTGTTGTTGTCGTTGTTGTTGTTGTTGGTGGTGTTTCGTGTGTGTGCTTGCGCCGCTCGCTTTCTGATAAATGTATGAATGTTGATAAATCTAGGTAACGTTAATGCCACAAAACGAATGACTTTGTTAATCAGAACGTTATTTGCGTTATCAATTGTTTTTAAGCTCAATAAACGTCTTTCTCCCATTTGTCCGGGAGATCTCTGGGTAACAGTACTGTATATTTGCATATCATATATGTCACAAATGTAACATTACTATATGTAGTATGTCATGTATGTCACTATGAATTGAAAACGGGGGACCCTGATGTAAACAAGACGAACGTCTTTCTCTGGTCTGCATCCCCAATTGTGTGTATTGAGCTGTACTGTATTGTACCCATTTTGCAATCTGTTAAATATTGATTGATTGTTATTAACAGATTGCAGAATGGGTACAATACAGTACAGCTCAATACACACAATTGTTAAGGGGATGCAGACCAGAGAAAGACTTTCGTCTTGTTTACATCAGGGTCCCCCATTTTCAATTCATAACATATATGACACACATGACATACAGATAGACAATACTGCTACATCTATACATGTATGACATACCAGATTTACAAATACAGTAGCCTATTGTTTGTGATACAAAAATAGTCTAAAAAGAGTATATACATTTGACGAAGAAACTGTACATTGGAGGTGGGTGGGTGGGTGGGATGGGGGGGTTGTAACTGTACATTGGATTATCGACAAAACCTTACTTGGTCCCAAGAAGAGGGTCTTGTGTATTAAATAAAGTTTTCATTCATTCATTCACTCTGGATCTTGTAAATCCAGTAGCAATACACACAATTGTTAAGGGGATGCAGACCAGAGAAAGGCGTTTGTCTTGTTTACATCAGGGTCCCCCATTTTCAATTCATAGTGACATTTATGACATACACAACATACATGACATCATGACATTTATGACATAGGGACATACATGCCTTACAGGTATATAGTAATAGTACTGTTACATTTGTCACATATACGATATGCAAATATACAGTACTGTTACCCAGAGATCCTAACAATTAATATATACATATGATGAGGAGGAGACTGTACATTAGGAGGGGGTGAGTGGGTGGTAAAAAAATATATACAAACGGTGGGGAGGAGACTGTCCATTGTTGTTGTGGCATAATTGCGAAATGTGTTTAGTCCCTTGTTTGTATGATAACAAGCCGTTTAGTTCATGGTTCAAAGTAATGGGAAAAGGGTGCTAGCTCGCCATCAATCAGAAGCTAGCCACAAGACTTGCATTCACGCTCTCCAGCACACGGCCTCCCTGCCTGGCACAACAACCACAACAGTAGGGTCTATAGTCACAGTCAGGACAGTAGGCTCTACAAGTAGGCTCCCTTAAAACGCTAACGTTATTAAAAAAAAAAATACAGTGGAGGTTAAAATAAGAATATGACTTGGCCAGAAAAAAAGTTCAGTCAGGAGAATTTTTTTTGCTTTAATCCCTGCCAGAGGGCCACTCACAGATTCTTATCAGTAACCATAAAAAACACACACGCACACATCTCCAACACACACACACACACACAGACATACATACACCCTCACTCTCAACGCGCACACAGTGACTCCTTTGGTGAGAGATCTCACCAGAGTAGCCCGGATCAAATAATTCAACTCATTGTGACAAAATGCCACAAGCCAACTAATATACGACCCGGTCAACCACTGGTCACATACTCCAGTCTCCATTAATCACAGATCGTTATCATAGAGACACACACGCACAAATGCGCACGTAAATGTGCGTACCACGCACTCGTGCACGGCGGACATACAGATGGACCAATACACACAACGTGCACGCAGGACGAAAACCACAACCACACTGATCAATTGGGGGACCAATAAAACACCCTGACAGAGAAACCACTGGACTTCACTTCACTTCTTCTTGACTTCTGCTTGACTTGGACTGGACACTGCTGCACGGACGGACTGGACAGACGAGACTGGACTGACGGGCCAAATGACTTGCCTGTTTTTTCTTCCTTTTATACTCGACCGGCCGGTTGTAACAATCTAGATTTCAATTGTACCTTGCTATATTCACCTTTTATAATACTTTGCGTATTAACTTTTTATATTACATTGCTTGTTCACTTTTTATAATAAATACCTTCAAAAGTGTTTCATCTCTTATATCTTTAAATATCTTATTACAACTTTCACGACTGAGTCTAAAACGTGACAACATCTCTTTGATTTTTTCACTGTATCTAGATGTATCCATTATAGAGATTCCACCGCCTTTGTCACAAGCCTTAATGGTGATATTTCGATTCTTGGCTAGTTGGTCTGCAGCCTTTTTTTTGTTGATTTAAATGTTACTGATTGTGTTAAATGGGCATATAATATCGTCTCATATCGATCGCAGGCACCTGAATCGAATCGTATGGTATCGTGGCAGACTTTGTGATATCGGAAAATATCGTTGTCCAAATAATCTATATTGTATCGTATCGTGATGAAACTGGTGATTCCAACCCCTAGTCGGTTGGGTGACGCCGGTACGGCGGAAACAGGAAGTATCGGGGGCAGCGTGAGCCTCCCACTCATTACTCCTCGCCACTGAGAGTTCGAGCTGCTGCGGTGAGAAGATGCGACAGGCTGCCTCCTCGTGTACCGGAGGGGGACTGATAGTTTTAATTCATTGATCTGTTGTCAATATCTTATATATCTTCAGGCTGTACACTGACGTCAGATGTCTCTGTGTAAACACAGGCCCGATGAAACGGTCTCTGTGTAAACATAGGGCCCCATGAAACAGTACTGGACACAGGTGCATGATCATTATCAGAAGCATGCAAAAGCCCACACACACACCAGCACACACACTTTAACACACACACAAGCACACATCACACAGACATCAATGCACACACATAGAGAGAGATACACACACCCCCCCCCCTTTTTTGTTCGAGAGTGTCACCTAGACATGCAAACTCATGTCTCTCACTTCAGCACACACACACACACCGACACACACACACTCACACACACACACACACACACCAACACACATGCACACACACAAATTATATGCCGTCATCTGATAAAGAGAGCGGAGGAATACAGCCCCTCCTTTCCCCCATCTAAGCAAACACCAGCACACACACACACACACACACACACCACACAGACATCAATGCATACACACCGAGAGATATACACACACCATTCTGACGAGAAATGTATAAATGATGTGACGATGTATTGACGAGACCACCACTTGGCACTGGCTCGCTCTGTGTGCGGAGGTGCGTGGTCCGGATTGTGATCTACTTGTGCTGTGACGGTTCAGTAAAACTCTGCAGACTGCCATCTGACTCTGTCTCATCTCTCTGTTCACCTCGCCGACATTCAATAAAAGAACTTAGAGGGAATTCCTTTCAGGACACGTGATGCAAGGCTTCTATCCTCACTATGGCCAACCAGTGGGAGGCATAGTCTAGCAACGTTCAAGACAGGGGAGGGAAGAATTGGAAATATGAAATTGGGATGGGAGAAAAATAGAAAATAAGGAGAAAAAGTGGATAAAAAAAAGACTGTAGCACACAAAATTACACTTTCCCAAAACCCATCTCGCTCCTCACAGCCGTGGACATCAGTCCCTCCATGTCATGCTCGTCGACAACTCCTCTCGGCAGGTAGAGTTCCAGTGCGCATGTTGATGAGTAGGGCAGTCTGCGGACGCCCTGCTCATTGCTGTAGAACTTGATTCCCACTTTGGCTTGAAACCCGAGGGCGGGAACAGCGTCTGCGCCGGTAATGAAGACCAGCAGGTCTGAAAATGTGATCTCTGTCTCCCGTTCTGTAGGTAAAAAAGCATAGAAATAATGTTTCAGAACCATCCTATTGCAAATGTACATTGAGTGAACAACTCTATCCGCCATTTTGTCCGTTTACTTTGCAAGGTGACATTTATTTTTCCAGACACTGTAGGAGACCAGCCTAGAAGAGTGAATATCCCTCACTTACTGACTCCGGTCTGTCCACATTGTTGAAAATTCATGCAGTTTCGGTCTTCGGCCACCAGGGTCAAATCAATTGCTCAATCTGGTGCTCAACTGTGGATGATGGATCAGATTTGGTCTGGCTTGCCTAGTCCTTGTTTTTATCAAATGTAAAAAAAAAAAAGTACCATCCACCATGGTGATAAACAGCTCCCATGCATAGATGGTGTCCTCCTCCTCATCCCGCGCGTTGCTGCCTTGATCGCTGTAGTGGATGGTTGTGAGGCCCCTGAACGTCGCCCGTGTCATCGGTTGACGACAGTCTGTGAAGACTGGGAGGAAAGCCTCCCAGTTTCTGAGGCAGCACTGCCAAAACCGGCCGATGTCGTCCAGGCCCCTGGTGAACTCCGACACCATGCTCAACACCCTACAAAACAAAAACATGATGCATATATTTTAAATGTATAGAATCGACATGATCTACCTAGCTTGTACACGGGTGCTCTTTCTCCCCTGTGCAACTACTGTGGAGACAACTTGTAATTAGCAGACTGGGTTATCGGGGAATTACCCTCACCTACAGCGGTGCCTTTAACCCCGTAGGTGTGGATTATGTAAGGGATAATGTATAGCTACGAGGTCATTGTCGCTAAATAATTGACCGAGTGAAGGTCAATTATTTTGCGACAATGACCTCGTAGCTATACATTATCCCGCTTATTACAGGGCTAACTTACTAACAATTCATTTTACACCATCGACAAGACGAGATCAAATGCAGACGCAGTTCTGTTGCTCCTCGCCGGCAGGTGTGTGGACTGATTGCACCTGATGCAGTGCAGCTGTAAAGCTTAGCTTTCGTGACTGCGATCAAAATGCTTGATTGTGATTGGTCAATAGCGATCTGTTGCCCCTAACAGCGGTCATTATTGCGCGTTGCCCGTAGCAATGGTGAATTATGGAGAAATAATTGACCGCTGTCAGGGGCAACCGACAGAAATAAAAGTCAAAACGTTTATTTCGTGCCCTGTGATCAGGGCTTGTTATCATAGCCATCCACCCGGTCAGCGAATGTGGCTACTGAGGCTAACGCGGTTATTGGTAATCAATAATCAGAAACGACGTCCCCCGCCCCCCCCTTTCATGCATTCATGGTGGACCATCATACCGATCATATGCAGTTTGAGTTTGAACTGTAGCTTCTGTATATCCAAAATGCGTTAGTAGTTTAGCGGCCTGTATCTCGCCTTCCAGGAAATATCCCAGCCGAAATCCCTTATAACGCTTATATTCAAGACGCTATAAAATTAGAACGTATTGATGAAAAAATTATTTCTTTAAGCCATTTTGAAGGGACGGTTTATGGTGTCAATTGACAATGAGAATGGACAGATAGCAATACTATAAAGTATAGATTTAGCTCTACAAACAGCCCCACGGACTATGCAAGTCTATTATGAAATGCTGGCCGTCTAGAATGATTTTAGACAGATCCAAGTGGCCGCGAAAGTGTTAAACAACAGCTTTATTATGACATCAGGTTATTGGATGATCAGTCAAATCAGGGGCGTATCTAGACCAAGCACTACACTGGGGCCGATTTTGCCCGGTTTTTGGGCGAAAATGGGCAGATTTTGTAACTATTTTATTTTTAACTTTATTTCGGTTTTAGGGTTAGGGTTAGGTTAGATGCATCCATCTGTATGGAGAATGGGAGGGGTTTGTCTGATGTTAAAGGTGACATGCATTATAAATGTCATTTTTCAGTCTCTAGCATTGTATTATAGTAATAGGAGTTAGTATCAATGTGTTTTTGTGTCTAAATACCATATTGGCGGATTGCTCTCATTCAGCTCAGACCATTTCCTGCTAGATTTAATTAGGTCATCCTGATTTGAGGCATATTGTGATGTCACCGGGGCCTGGGTAAGCGGACAGTGATGCGATTGGCTCTATGGTTGGAGCTAATGCCCGCCCATAATCTACCTAGACTACACAGCGAGTGGAAACCACTTCCTCATACTGCGAGGCAGAGTGAAACCGACACCTCTGCATGCACTCTGCGAGGGAGAGAGAGATAGAGAGGGAGAGAGAGAGACCACTGTGCAAACACTCCGCGCGCAGGTCCCCCCCCCCATTCGGGAGCACACCCCCCCGAACGGGAGAGGGAGAGAGAGAGAAGGGGACCCGCACAGAAACACCGCCCCGCGGAGAGCAGAATTCAGTTCAGAGTTCAGTTCAGAGTTTTTATTTGCCACATGGAATCATACAATCAGAGTTTCTTCATTACACAATCATAAATAACATTCCATGGACAAAAGGAGCAGGAAGAAGAATAAATCTTATAGTTACCTGCCCCTTATTCCTAAACTAAAGAAGTATTTACTTAATGGTCGGCGTACAACCTAATTTACACAAATAATAATTTATACCATTATACAAGAAAATCACAATCCAGTTAAACAAGAAAAAAATTAAATAATAATAATAATAATAATAATAATAATAATAATAATAATAATAATAATAATAATAATAATAATAATAATAATAATAATAATAATAATAATAATAATAATAATAGAATAAAGAATAAAAGAAAGAGAGAAAAAAAAGAAAAGAAAATATCTCACTATTCAGATCACATTTGATTTGCATACTGACAATTTTTTATTTTTATTTTTTTTATTGATAAACACTATTACATCCCTTAAGCTCGCTTTGGAGAGAATTCCACAACTTTACACCAATAACTGAAGGACACATCTGTTTAAGTGTGGTACGTGCATGTTTAAAATTGTATTTTCTCCTACTAAACTCACTTTCTAAATGAAAAAGATTTTGTAGTTTTTCTGGCAGTGTATTATTTCTTGCCCTAAACATAATTAACATTGTTTGAAACTTAACCATGTCTTCAAGTTTAATTATTCTAGATTTAATAAATAATGTATTTGTGTGTTCTCGATAACTCACTTTATGTGTGATTCTTATGGCCCTCTTCTGTAGTATATATAATGGTTTTATATTGATCCCATAAGTATTCCCCCATACTTCAACACAATAACTGATATAAGGTGAGATGAGTGAACAGTAGAGTGTTCTCATTGCCTCATACTCTAACACATCCTTTACTTTATTCATAACAAAAATACTCTTGGACATCTTTTTTTTAACGTGTGCTATGTGCAATTTCCATGTTAATTTATCATCCATAATCACACCAAGAAAACGAAATTCATTAACTCTCTATATCAACTCCATCTATTGTCAGTACTATATTTTCATCTAGTTTTCGATTGCCAAAAATCATAAATTTAGTTTTTTTCAGATTCAGTGATAGCTTATTTACATCAAACCATTTCTTTAGCTTTGTCATTTCATACACAATATATTCAGCTAGTTCCTTTAAATTATTTCCAGAGCAAAAAAAATTGGTATCATCAGCAAACAAGACAAACTGTAATAGTTTTGAAACATCACAAATATCATTAATATATAAAAGAAAGAGTTTGGGCCCCAAAACCGAACCTTGCGGTACCCCACATTCAATTTTCATGAGCTCAGATTTGACATCTGCCAACTGCACATATTGTTGCCTATTGTGGAGATAACTACTCAACCATTCTAGAACCATTCCTCTCACACCATATGAGCGTAATTTATAAATTAGAATATTATGATCTAAGCCTTTTTTAAATCAATAATAGAATGATACAGAGGGAGAGAGTGAAAGAAAGAAAGAAGAAAGGAAGAGAGAGGGAGGGAGGGAGAGAGGGTAGGGGGGGGGGGCGCTTATCAATAACGGCCTGTCTTTTTCCACTGCAACAGCCCCTGGTCTGCTGGACGCACACAAGGAAGTGAATCCTCTCTCTCTCTCTCAGCTCTCTCTCTCTCTCTCTCTCTCTCTCTCTCTCTCTCTCTCTCTCTCTTTCTATCTCTCTCTGTCTACCAGTCGCAGACTGTGTGGGCTGACTGTCACTCAAAGTGCTTATGGGCGGAGCCAGGCCATAACAGCCTGAAATCCTGAGGCTGAAAAATGATGGTTTTGAGTACTTGATTAGAAATATAAAACAATGCATTTAAAAAAAAAAAATTTACAGATGTCTTCAATAGACTCACAGGAATTGTGTAAAGTTGCCCAAATAGTGCTAGGAATAGCAATGCAGGTCCTCTTTAAGGCATTGAGAACATCACCCACTGCCTTTGGAGCAAGGACCAGAGCCTCTGCCTTTGTTCTTCCTAAAGTCATTTTCTTCACTATTTTGGAATCATGTAGAATCTTTTGATTGAGCTTGTTTTTTTTTAAGAAAACATTTATAATTTAGAAGCCTTTATTTCATATTCGACGCAGACGGTAGGCTATATATAGCACATTTTGTTTGGTTTTCAGTTTTCAATCCATAATAAGTTAACAGAAAAAATAAGTACACAACCACATAATTTCAACCTAATAAAACTATGTTTATTGTCATTGTTTTAAGAACACAAGGTGACTTGGTAATACTCACATTTTGAGTAAAAATAATCCCACTGGTCACAATGGTGACCGTAATAATCTTTTTGTTATAAGGCTCTGAAAATGTTACTGAATGATGTATCAATGTATTTCCAGCTAAATTGAAATAATAAAGGGTCTCAATTAGGGATGCTCGATATTGGCTTTTTTACCGATACCGATATTCCGATATTGTCCAACTCTTAATTTCCGATACCGATACGATACCGATATCAACCGATACCGATATATGCAGGGTTTCCCCCCAAAAAAACAGAATAATTTCAGGTAACTAATAATTTCACTGGATGCATTCAAAAGGCTTTCTAAATGTAAGCATTATCTGTGCAAAATATGATCATTAAAAAAGTTAAAATTAACATACAAGTTGTTGAATTAAACCAACATGCATACTTTTGACAAAAAATAAAATAAGAATTGGTTCTTACTTGCTTGCCTGGGTAAATAAAGGTTAAAAAAAAAAAAAAAAAATGTTTTTTTTTAAAAAAAATTACCGATACCGATATTTTCCGATATCACATTTTACTGCCGATATCGGCCGATAATATCGGTCGGCCGATAATATCGGACATCCCTAGTCTCAATTAAATATGTGTAGTGTCTGTGAGAACTGGGGTCTGGAGCACAGCCCAATTGCTGAATACACAAGAAGAGATAGGAGCGGTTTCAAGGGTGTTTAATGTCAATTGAGCAACACAGGAATTGGGGGGAAATAGAACAGGGTTATGTTCTGTCCTGTGGCTGCCGCGGCGGCAGTGAGCGAGCAAGCGGTCCTGGTGCTTGTCGTGGGAGCTGCTGGGTGGCAGCGGGAGAATAGGTGTTCCTCTTCGGGAACAGGTGACGTCCAGGCAGGGACGGCGGTCCTTTGGGGCACAGGAGAGAAACGGGTTAGAGTAAGCCAATACACGGAGGGTATCTAGCAGTAGAGCTTGTGGCAGAGACGTCGTACCTGGGCAGTGGTAATTAATACCACGACAGCTTCTGGTCAGCGTCGAGGTGTAGAAGTAGTCCCCCCATCAGGGAAGGATTGAGTGCAGCTGGGGAGAGTGGGGTGCTTGACCGTGTGTGAATTAGGGGGATGGAATACAGCTGGGCGAATGAGGGTGAAGGAAGGGGTGACTGAAGAAAGAGAGGATGAGGAGGAGTGCACAGTGGATAGAGAGGGGGATGAAGAGGAGCGTGTGGAGGACGTGAGGGGAAAAGGAGGGGGAGTGAAGTAGGCCCGTGCTGTGATTATGACAGTGTCACATGACCAGAACTCAGTCGTCGCAAGGTTTAACTGAGGCTGCGTTAACATGATGGCACACCCTCCTCCAATCCCTCCACCGGAGCAAGGCCAGAGAGAGAGAGAGAGGAGAGAGAGAGAGGAGAGGAGAGAGAGAGAGAGGGAGAGGAGAGAGAGAGAGAAAGACGTTCAAGTTAACACGCCATGTGTAGGAAAATAAACAGCTGCCGCAGCCTACCTGAGATCCCTGGCACTGTTTTGCTTACTTGGTTCCTTTAAGCTGCACACCGGAGCATCTTTTAATCCAGCTGTTTGCTGTTCTCTGATATTTTCGGACATTTCGTTGATGCGTCGCTTGACACTTCGAGCTGACATGGGGATATCTTTTATCCTTGATTTGATTGTCTCTTTGTTTGGCAAGCCTTCAACATAAGTACACACAGCACGGTCCTTCTGACACACAAACCCGTTGTAGTCTGTCCACGAGGGCTGGAATGCCCGAATTTCTTTTGCTTTAACTTTCTTAGCTGGCGGGGTTGCCATCATGACAGAATGTGACCGCAGCACTGTGTGCTTTTACCTGTGAACTACGCGAGGCCAGCTGACTGCTGGGATGTACCATGTATTAGCTGTCATAGGTGTCATAGTCACAGCACAAGCGTACTTCACTCCCCCTCCTTCTCCCCTCACGTTCACCACACACTCCTCTTCATCCCCCTCTCCATCCACCACGCACTCCTCCTCATCCTCTCTTCCTCCATTCACCCTTATACGGCCAGCATTACTTCACTTCCCGTCACCCAACCCAGCTGCACCTCATCCCTCTGATTCACACGCTGTCAGGCACCTCACTCCTCACAGCTGTACTCTATCCCCCGTTGATGAGGATCCTACTTCTACCCCACGACGCTGACCAGAAGTCGTGGTACGACGTCTCTGCCTGAAGCTCTGCTAAACCTACTCTTGTATTTCCTTGCTCTAATCCGTTTCTCCTGTGCCCCAGGATCCCCGTTCCAGTGCGCCGTCCTGCCTGGACGTTCCATGCAGCTCTCTCTGACACAGACTGGTGTCCCTCTGCCCGCAGCTGCGTGTGTGTGTGTGTGTGTGTGTGTGTGTGTGTGTGTGTGTGTGTGTGTGTGTGTGTGTGTGTGTGTGTGTGTGTGTGTGTAAATGGCTGCATTTACATAGCGCTTTACAATTTGTTCCTCACATTTTACCCATTCACTCAGACGTTCACACACCGATGGCGGAGGCAACCATGCAAGGTGCCAACCTACCTGCTCATCAGGAGCAATTAGGGGATAAGTGTCTTTAAACAAAGCACAATTGATGCAAACACAGACAACGTGTTGTAAATGCTAGTACAGTAACATCCACCCCCCTGCGTCCTGTATCAGCCGCGCCGGGCGTGCCCGCTGGCCATAATGGGGGTTATCGCTTCTCGGCCTTTTGGCTAAGATCAAGTGTAGTATCTGTTCTTATCAGTTTAATATCTGATACGTCCCCTACCCGGGGACCATATATTAAATTGATTTTTGGAACAGGGAGATGGAATAGGGGCTTGCTCCGTCCACTCCACGCATCGACCTGGTCTTGCAGTATCTCCAGGAACGGTGCACTCACTCCTCCTAACTTTGTCAAAGTAAATGTTTTGGTACGCTAATCTGCGATGGGTTAAAGGCAATGCAAAAAAAAAGAAATCATTAGATGGGCAATGCTCTGTTTAATCTGCGTTATGTTTTCCCGCCCTTTTTGTTAAAAAAAAAAAAAAAAAAAAAAAACGTCCGTGTGTGTGTGTGTGTGTGTGTGTGTGTGTGTGTGTGTGTGTGTGTGTGTGTGTGTGTAAATGGCTGCATTTACATAGCGCTTTACAATTTGTTCCTCACATTTTACCCATTCACTCAGACGTTCACACACCGATGGCGGAGGCAACCATGCAAGGTGCCAACCTACCTGCTCATCAGGAGCAATTAGGGGATAAGTGTCTTTAAACAAAGCACAATTGATGCAAACACAGACAACGTGTTGTAAATGCTAGTACAGTAACATCCACCCCCCTGCGTCCTGTATCAGCCGCGCCGGGCGTGCCCGCTGGCCATAATGGGGGTTATCGCTTCTCGGCCTTTTGGCTAAGATCAAGTGTAGTATCTGTTCTTATCAGTTTAATATCTGATACGTCCCCTACCCGGGGACCATATATTAAATTGATTTTTGGAACAGGGAGATGGAATAGGGGCTTGCTCCGTCCACTCCACGCATCGACCTGGTCTTGCAGTATCTCCAGGAACGGTGCACTCACTCCTCCTAACTTTGTCAAAGTAAATGTTTTGGTACGCTAATCTGCGATGGGTTAAAGGCAATGCAAAAAAAAAGAAATCATTAGATGGGCAATGCTCTGTTTAATCTGCGTTATGTTTTCCCGCCCTTTTTGTTAAAAAAAAAACGTCTGTGTGTGTGTGTGTGTGTGTGTGTGTGTGTGTGTGTGTGTAAATGGCTGCATTTACATAGCGCTTTACAATTTGTTCCTCACATTTTACCCATTCACTCAGACGTTCACACACCGATGGCGGAGGCAACCATGCAAGGTGCCAACCTACCTGCTCATCAGGAGCAATTAGGGGATAAGTGTCTTTAAACAAAGCACAATTGATGCAAACACAGACAACGTGTTGTAAATGCTAGTACAGTAACATCCACCCCCCTGCGTCCTGTATCAGCCGCGCCGGGCGTGCCCGCTGGCCATAATGGGGGTTATCGCTTCTCGGCCTTTTGGCTAAGATCAAGTGTAGTATCTGTTCTTATCAGTTTAATATCTGATACGTCCCCTACCCGGGGACCATATATTAAATTGATTTTTGGAACAGGGAGATGGAATAGGGGCTTGCTCCGTCCACTCCACGCATCGACCTGGTCTTGCAGTATCTCCAGGAACGGTGCACTCACTCCTCCTAACTTTGTCAAAGTAAATGTTTTGGTACGCTAATCTGCGATGGGTTAAAGGCAATGCAAAAAAAAAGAAATCATTAGATGGGCAATGCTCTGTTTAATCTGCGTTATGTTTTCCCGCCCTTTTTGTTAAAAAAAAAACGTCTGTGTGTGTGTGTGTGTGTGTGTGTGTGTGTGTGTGTGTGTGTGTAAATGGCTGCATTTACATAGCGCTTTACAATTTGTTCCTCACATTTTACCCATTCACTCAGACGTTCACACACCGATGGCGGAGGCAACCATGCAAGGTGCCAACCTACCTGCTCATCAGGAGCAATTAGGGGATAAGTGTCTTTAAACAAAGCACAATTGATGCAAACACAGACAACGTGTTGTAAATGCTAGTACAGTAACATCCACCCCCCTGCGTCCTGTATCAGCCGCGCCGGGCGTGCCCGCTGGCCATAATGGGGGTTATCGCTTCTCTGCCTTTTGGCTAAGATCAAGTGTAGTATCTGTTCTTATCAGTTTAATATCTGATACGTCCCCTACCCGGGGACCATATATTAAATTGATTTTTGGAACAGGGAGATGGAATAGGGGCTTGCTCCGTCCACTCCACGCATCGACCTGGTCTTGCAGTATCTCCAGGAACGGTGCACTCACTCCTCCTAACTTTGTCAAAGTAAATGTTTTGGTACGCTAATCTGCGATGGGTTAAAGGCAATGCAAAAAAAAAGAAATCATTAGATGGGCAATGCTCTGTTTAATCTGCGTTATGTTTTCCCGCCCTTTTTGTTTAAAAAAAAAACGTCTGTGTGTGTGTGTGTGTGTGTGTGTGTGTGTGTGTGTGTGTGTAAATGGCTGCATTTACATAGCGCTTTACAATTTGTTCCTCACATTTTACCCATTCACTCAGACGTTCACACACCGATGGCGGAGGCAACCATGCAAGGTGCCAACCTACCTGCTCATCAGGAGCAATTAGGGGATAAGTGTCTTTAAACAAAGCACAATTGATGCAAACACAGACAACGTGTTGTAAATGCTAGTACAGTAACATCCACCCCCCTGCGTCCTGTATCAGCCGCGCCGGGCGTGCCCGCTGGCCATAATGGGGGTTATCGCTTCTCGGCCTTTTGGCTAAGATCAAGTGTAGTATCTGTTCTTATCAGTTTAATATCTGATACGTCCCCTACCCGGGGACCATATATTAAATTGATTTTTGGAACAGGGAGATGGAATAGGGGCTTGCTCCGTCCACTCCACGCATCGACCTGGTCTTGCAGTATCTCCAGGAACGGTGCACTCACTCCTCCTAACTTTGTCAAAGTAAATGTTTTGGTACGCTAATCTGCGATGGGTTAAAGGCAATGCAAAAAAAAAGAAATCATTAGATGGGCAATGCTCTGTTTAATCTGCGTTATGTTTTCCCGCCCTTTTTGTTAAAAAAAAAACGTCTGTGTGTGTGTGTGTGTGTGTGTGTGTGTGTGTGTGTGTGTGTGTGTGTAAATGGCTGCATTTACATAGCGCTTTACAATTTGTTCCTCACATTTTACCCATTCACTCAGACGTTCACACACCGATGGCGGAGGCAACCATGCAAGGTGCCAACCTACCTGCTCATCAGGAGCAATTAGGGGATAAGTGTCTTTAAACAAAGCACAATTGATGCAAACACAGACAACGTGTTGTAAATGCTAGTACAGTAACATCCACCCCCCTGCGTCCTGTATCAGCCGCGCCGGGCGTGCCCGCTGGCCATAATGGGGGTTATCGCTTCTCGGCCTTTTGGCTAAGATCAAGTGTAGTATCTGTTCTTATCAGTTTAATATCTGATACGTCCCCTACCCGGGGACCATATATTAAATTGATTTTTGGAACAGGGAGATGGAATAGGGGCTTGCTCCGTCCACTCCACGCATCGACCTGGTCTTGCAGTATCTCCAGGAACGGTGCACTCACTCCTCCTAACTTTGTCAAAGTAAATGTTTTGGTACGCTAATCTGCGATGGGTTAAAGGCAATGCAAAAAAAAAGAAATCATTAGATGGGCAATGCTCTGTTTAATCTGCGTTATGTTTTCCCGCCCTTTTTGTTAAAAAAAAAAAAAAAAAAAAAAACGTCCGTGTGTGTGTGTGTGTGTGTGTGTGTGTGTGTGTGTGTGTGTGTGTGTGTGTGTGTGTGTGTAAATGGCTGCATTTACATAGCGCTTTACAATTTGTTCCTCACATTTTACCCATTCACTCAGACGTTCACACACCGATGGCGGAGGCAACCATGCAAGGTGCCAACCTACCTGCTCATCAGGAGCAATTAGGGGATAAGTGTCTTTAAACAAAGCACAATTGATGCAAACACAGACAACGTGTTGTAAATGCTAGTACAGTAACATCCACCCCCCTGCGTCCTGTATCAGCCGCGCCGGGCGTGCCCGCTGGCCATAATGGGGGTTATCGCTTCTCGGCCTTTTGGCTAAGATCAAGTGTAGTATCTGTTCTTATCAGTTTAATATCTGATACGTCCCCTACCCGGGGACCATATATTAAATAGATTTTTGGAACAGGGAGATGGAATAGGGGCTTGCTCCGTCCACTCCACGCATCGACCTGGTCTTGCAGTATCTCCAGGAACGGTGCACTCACTCCTCCTAACTTTGTCAAAGTAAATGTTTTGGTACGCTAATCTGCGATGGGTTAAAGGCAATGCAAAAAAAAAGAAATCATTAGATGGGCAATGCTCTGTTTAATCTGCGTTATGTTTTCCCGCCCTTTTTGTTAAAAAAAAAACGTCTGTGTGTGTGTGTGTGTGTGTGTGTGTGTGTGTGTGTGTGTGTGTAAATGGCTGCATTTACATAGCGCTTTACAATTTGTTCCTCACATTTTACCCATTCACTCAGACGTTCACACACCGATGGCGGAGGCAACCATGCAAGGTGCCAACCTACCTGCTCATCAGGAGCAATTAGGGGATAAGTGTCTTTAAACAAAGCACAATTGATGCAAACACAGACAACGTGTTGTAAATGCTAGTACAGTAACATCCACCCCCCTGCGTCCTGTATCAGCCGCGCCGGGCGTGCCCGCTGGCCATAATGGGGGTTATCGCTTCTCGGCCTTTTGGCTAAGATCAAGTGTAGTATCTGTTCTTATCAGTTTAATATCTGATACGTCCCCTACCCGGGGACCATATATTAAATTGATTTTTGGAACAGGGAGATGGAATAGGGGCTTGCTCCGTCCACTCCACGCATCGACCTGGTCTTGCAGTATCTCCAGGAACGGTGCACTCACTCCTCCTAACTTTGTCAAAGTAAATGTTTTGGTACGCTAATCTGCGATGGGTTAAAGGCAATGCAAAAAAAAAGAAATCATTAGATGGGCAATGCTCTGTTTAATCTGCGTTATGTTTTCCCGCCCTTTTTGTTAAAAAAAAAAAAAAAAAAAAAAAACGTCCGTGTGTGTGTGTGTGTGTGTGTGTGTGTGTGTGTGTGTGTGTGTGTGTGTGTGTGTGTGTGTGTGTAAATGGCTGCATTTACATAGCGCTTTACAATTTGTTCCTCACATTTTACCCATTCACTCAGACGTTCACACACCGATGGCGGAGGCAACCATGCAAGGTGCCAACCTACCTGCTCATCAGGAGCAATTAGGGGATAAGTGTCTTTAAACAAAGCACAATTGATGCAAACACAGACAACGTGTTGTAAATGCTAGTACAGTAACATCCACCCCCCTGCGTCCTGTATCAGCCGCGCCGGGCGTGCCCGCTGGCCATAATGGGGGTTATCGCTTCTCGGCCTTTTGGCTAAGATCAAGTGTAGTATCTGTTCTTATCAGTTTAATATCTGATACGTCCCCTACCCGGGGACCATATATTAAATTGATTTTTGGAACAGGGAGATGGAATAGGGGCTTGCTCCGTCCACTCCACGCATCGACCTGGTCTTGCAGTATCTCCAGGAACGGTGCACTCACTCCTCCTAACTTTGTCAAAGTAAATGTTTTGGTACGCTAATCTGCGATGGGTTAAAGGCAATGCAAAAAAAAAGAAATCATTAGATGGGCAATGCTCTGTTTAATCTGCGTTATGTTTTCCCGCCCTTTTTGTTAAAAAAAAAACGTCTGTGTGTGTGTGTGTGTGTGTGTGTGTGTGTGTGTGTGTGTGTGTAAATGGCTGCATTTACATAGCGCTTTACAATTTGTTCCTCACATTTTACCCATTCACTCAGACGTTCACACACCGATGGCGGAGGCAACCATGCAAGGTGCCAACCTACCTGCTCATCAGGAGCAATTAGGGGATAAGTGTCTTTAAACAAAGCACAATTGATGCAAACACAGACAACGTGTTGTAAATGCTAGTACAGTAACATCCACCCCCCTGCGTCCTGTATCAGCCGCGCCGGGCGTGCCCGCTGGCCATAATGGGGGTTATCGCTTCTCGGCCTTTTGGCTAAGATCAAGTGTAGTATCTGTTCTTATCAGTTTAATATCTGATACGTCCCCTACCCGGGGACCATATATTAAATTGATTTTTGGAACAGGGAGATGGAATAGGGGCTTGCTCCGTCCACTCCACGCATCGACCTGGTCTTGCAGTATCTCCAGGAACGGTGCACTCACTCCTCCTAACTTTGTCAAAGTAAATGTTTTGGTACGCTAATCTGCGATGGGTTAAAGGCAATGCAAAAAAAAAGAAATCATTAGATGGGCAATGCTCTGTTTAATCTGCGTTATGTTTTCCCGCCCTTTTTGTTAAAAAAAAAAAAAAAAAAAAAAAACGTCCGTGTGTGTGTGTGTGTGTGTGTGTGTGTGTGTGTGTGTGTGTGTGTGTGTGTGTGTGTGTGTGTGTGTGTGTAAATGGCTGCATTTACATAGCGCTTTACAATTTGTTCCTCACATTTTACCCATTCACTCAGACGTTCACACACCGATGGCGGAGGCAACCATGCAAGGTGCCAACCTACCTGCTCATCAGGAGCAATTAGGGGATAAGTGTCTTTAAACAAAGCACAATTGATGCAAACACAGACAACGTGTTGTAAATGCTAGTACAGTAACATCCACCCCCCTGCGTCCTGTATCAGCCGCGCCGGGCGTGCCCGCTGGCCATAATGGGGGTTATCGCTTCTCGGCCTTTTGGCTAAGATCAAGTGTAGTATCTGTTCTTATCAGTTTAATATCTGATACGTCCCCTACCCGGGGACCATATATTAAATTGATTTTTGGAACAGGGAGATGGAATAGGGGCTTGCTCCGTCCACTCCACGCATCGACCTGGTCTTGCAGTATCTCCAGGAACGGTGCACTCACTCCTCCTAACTTTGTCAAAGTAAATGTTTTGGTACGCTAATCTGCGATGGGTTAAAGGCAATGCAAAAAAAAAGAAATCATTAGATGGGCAATGCTCTGTTTAATCTGCGTTATGTTTTCCCGCCCTTTTTGTTAAAAAAAAAACGTCTGTGTGTGTGTGTGTGTGTGTGTGTGTGTGTGTAAATGGCTGCATTTACATAGCGCTTTACAATTTGTTCCTCACATTTTACCCATTCACTCAGACGTTCACACACCGATGGCGGAGGCAACCATGCAAGGTGCCAACCTACCTGCTCATCAGGAGCAATTAGGGGATAAGTGTCTTTAAACAAAGCACAATTGATGCAAACACAGACAACGTGTTGTAAATGCTAGTACAGTAACATCCACCCCCCTGCGTCCTGTATCAGCCGCGCCGGGCGTGCCCGCTGGCCATAATGGGGGTTATCGCTTCTCGGCCTTTTGGCTAAGATCAAGTGTAGTATCTGTTCTTATCAGTTTAATATCTGATACGTCCCCTACCCGGGGACCATATATTAAATTGATTTTTGGAACAGGGAGATGGAATAGGGGCTTGCTCCGTCCACTCCACGCATCGACCTGGTCTTGCAGTATCTCCAGGAACGGTGCACTCACTCCTCCTAACTTTGTCAAAGTAAATGTTTTGGTACGCTAATCTGCGATGGGTTAAAGGCAATGCAAAAAAAAAGAAATCATTAGATGGGCAATGCTCTGTTTAATCTGCGTTATGTTTTCCCGCCCTTTTTGTTAAAAAAAAAACGTCTGTGTGTGTGTGTGTGTGTGTGTGTGTGTGTGTGTGTGTGTGTGTAAATGGCTGCATTTACATAGCGCTTTACAATTTGTTCCTCACATTTTACCCATTCACTCAGACGTTCACACACCGATGGCGGAGGCAACCATGCAAGGTGCCAACCTACCTGCTCATCAGGAGCAATTAGGGGATAAGTGTCTTTAAACAAAGCACAATTGATGCAAACACAGACAACGTGTTGTAAATGCTAGTACAGTAACATCCACCCCCCTGCGTCCTGTATCAGCCGCGCCGGGCGTGCCCGCTGGCCATAATGGGGGTTATCGCTTCTCGGCCTTTTGGCTAAGATCAAGTGTAGTATCTGTTCTTATCAGTTTAATATCTGATACGTCCCCTACCCGGGGACCATATATTAAATTGATTTTTGGAACAGGGAGATGGAATAGGGGCTTGCTCCGTCCACTCCACGCATCGACCTGGTCTTGCAGTATCTCCAGGAACGGTGCACTCACTCCTCCTAACTTTGTCAAAGTAAATGTTTTGGTACGCTAATCTGCGATGGGTTAAAGGCAATGCAAAAAAAAAGAAATCATTAGATGGGCAATGCTCTGTTTAATCTGCGTTATGTTTTCCCGCCCTTTTTGTTAAAAAAAAAAAAAAAAAAAAAAAAACGTCCGTGTGTGTGTGTGTGTGTGTGTGTGTGTGTGTGTGTGTGTGTGTGTGTGTGTGTGTGTGTGTGTGTAAATGGCTGCATTTACATAGCGCTTTACAATTTGTTCCTCACATTTTACCCATTCACTCAGACGTTCACACACCGATGGCGGAGGCAACCATGCAAGGTGCCAACCTACCTGCTCATCAGGAGCAATTAGGGGATAAGTGTCTTTAAACAAAGCACAATTGATGCAAACACAGACAACGTGTTGTAAATGCTAGTACAGTAACATCCACCCCCCTGCGTCCTGTATCAGCCGCGCCGGGCGTGCCCGCTGGCCATAATGGGGGTTATCGCTTCTCGGCCTTTTGGCTAAGATCAAGTGTAGTATCTGTTCTTATCAGTTTAATATCTGATACGTCCCCTACCCGGGGACCATATATTAAATTGATTTTTGGAACAGGGAGATGGAATAGGGGCTTGCTCCGTCCACTCCACGCATCGACCTGGTCTTGCAGTATCTCCAGGAACGGTGCACTCACTCCTCCTAACTTTGTCAAAGTAAATGTTTTGGTACGCTAATCTGCGATGGGTTAAAGGCAATGCAAAAAAAAAGAAATCATTAGATGGGCAATGCTCTGTTTAATCTGCGTTATGTTTTCCCGCCCTTTTTGTTAAAAAAAAAACGTCTGTGTGTGTGTGTGTGTGTGTGTGTGTGTGTGTGTGTGTGTGTGTAAATGGCTGCATTTACATAGCGCTTTACAATTTGTTCCTCACATTTTACCCATTCACTCAGACGTTCACACACCGATGGCGGAGGCAACCATGCAAGGTGCCAACCTACCTGCTCATCAGGAGCAATTAGGGGATAAGTGTCTTTAAACAAAGCACAATTGATGCAAACACAGACAACGTGTTGTAAATGCTAGTACAGTAACATCCACCCCCCTGCGTCCTGTATCAGCCGCGCCGGGCGTGCCCGCTGGCCATAATGGGGGTTATCGCTTCTCGGCCTTTTGGCTAAGATCAAGTGTAGTATCTGTTCTTATCAGTTTAATATCTGATACGTCCCCTACCCGGGGACCATATATTAAATTGATTTTTGGAACAGGGAGATGGAATAGGGGCTTGCTCCGTCCACTCCACGCATCGACCTGGTCTTGCAGTATCTCCAGGAACGGTGCACTCACTCCTCCTAACTTTGTCAAAGTAAATGTTTTGGTACGCTAATCTGCGATGGGTTAAAGGCAATGCAAAAAAAAAGAAATCATTAGATGGGCAATGCTCTGTTTAATCTGCGTTATGTTTTCCCGCCCTTTTTGTTAAAAAAAAAAAAAAAAAAAAAAAACGTCCGTGTGTGTGTGTGTGTGTGTGTGTGTGTGTGTGTGTGTGTGTGTGTGTGTGTGTGTGTGTGTGTGTGTGTGTAAATGGCTGCATTTACATAGCGCTTTACAATTTGTTCCTCACATTTTACCCATTCACTCAGACGTTCACACACCGATGGCGGAGGCAACCATGCAAGGTGCCAACCTACCTGCTCATCAGGAGCAATTAGGGGATAAGTGTCTTTAAACAAAGCACAATTGATGCAAACACAGACAACGTGTTGTAAATGCTAGTACAGTAACATCCACCCCCCTGCGTCCTGTATCAGCCGCGCCGGGCGTGCCCGCTGGCCATAATGGGGGTTATCGCTTCTCGGCCTTTTGGCTAAGATCAAGTGTAGTATCTGTTCTTATCAGTTTAATATCTGATACGTCCCCTACCCGGGGACCATATATTAAATTGATTTTTGGAACAGGGAGATGGAATAGGGGCTTGCTCCGTCCACTCCACGCATCGACCTGGTCTTGCAGTATCTCCAGGAACGGTGCACTCACTCCTCCTAACTTTGTCAAAGTAAATGTTTTGGTACGCTAATCTGCGATGGGTTAAAGGCAATGCAAAAAAAAAGAAATCATTAGATGGGCAATGCTCTGTTTAATCTGCGTTATGTTTTCCCGCCCTTTTTGTTAAAAAAAAAAAAAAAAAAAAAAAACGTCCGTGTGTGTGTGTGTGTGTGTGTGTGTGTGTGTGTGTGTGTGTGTGTGTGTGTGTGTGTGTGTGTGTGTGTGTAAATGGCTGCATTTACATAGCGCTTTACAATTTGTTCCTCACATTTTACCCATTCACTCAGACGTTCACACACCGATGGCGGAGGCAACCATGCAAGGTGCCAACCTACCTGCTCATCAGGAGCAATTAGGGGATAAGTGTCTTTAAACAAAGCACAATTGATGCAAACACAGACAACGTGTTGTAAATGCTAGTACAGTAACATCCACCCCCCTGCGTCCTGTATCAGCCGCGCCGGGCGTGCCCGCTGGCCATAATGGGGGTTATCGCTTCTCGGCCTTTTGGCTAAGATCAAGTGTAGTATCTGTTCTTATCAGTTTAATATCTGATACGTCCCCTACCCGGGGACCATATATTAAATTGATTTTTGGAACAGGGAGATGGAATAGGGGCTTGCTCCGTCCACTCCACGCATCGACCTGGTCTTGCAGTATCTCCAGGAACGGTGCACTCACTCCTCCTAACTTTGTCAAAGTAAATGTTTTGGTACGCTAATCTGCGATGGGTTAAAGGCAATGCAAAAAAAAAGAAATCATTAGATGGGCAATGCTCTGTTTAATCTGCGTTATGTTTTCCCGCCCTTTTTGTTAAAAAAAAAACGTCTGTGTGTGTGTGTGTGTGTGTGTGTGTGTGTGTGTGTAAATGGCTGCATTTACATAGCGCTTTACAATTTGTTCCTCACATTTTACCCATTCACTCAGACGTTCACACACCGATGGCGGAGGCAACCATGCAAGGTGCCAACCTACCTGCTCATCAGGAGCAATTAGGGGATAAGTGTCTTTAAACAAAGCACAATTGATGCAAACACAGACAACGTGTTGTAAATGCTAGTACAGTAACATCCACCCCCCTGCGTCCTGTATCAGCCGCGCCGGGCGTGCCCGCTGGCCATAATGGGGGTTATCGCTTCTCGGCCTTTTGGCTAAGATCAAGTGTAGTATCTGTTCTTATCAGTTTAATATCTGATACGTCCCCTACCCGGGGACCATATATTAAATTGATTTTTGGAACAGGGAGATGGAATAGGGGCTTGCTCCGTCCACTCCACGCATCGACCTGGTCTTGCAGTATCTCCAGGAACGGTGCACTCACTCCTCCTAACTTTGTCAAAGTAAATGTTTTGGTACGCTAATCTGCGATGGGTTAAAGGCAATGCAAAAAAAAAGAAATCATTAGATGGGCAATGCTCTGTTTAATCTGCGTTATGTTTTCCCGCCCTTTTTGTTAAAAAAAAAAAAAAAAAAAAAAACGTCCGTGTGTGTGTGTGTGTGTGTGTGTGTGTGTGTGTGTGTGTGTGTGTGTGTGTGTGTGTGTGTGTGTGTGTGTGTGTGTGTGTGTAAATGGCTGCATTTACATAGCGCTTTACAATTTGTTCCTCACATTTTACCCATTCACTCAGACGTTCACACACCGATGGCGGAGGCAACCATGCAAGGTGCCAACCTACCTGCTCATCAGGAGCAATTAGGGGATAAGTGTCTTTAAACAAAGCACAATTGATGCAAACACAGACAACGTGTTGTAAATGCTAGTACAGTAACATCCACCCCCCTGCGTCCTGTATCAGCCGCGCCGGGCGTGCCCGCTGGCCATAATGGGGGTTATCGCTTCTCTGCCTTTTGGCTAAGATCAAGTGTAGTATCTGTTCTTATCAGTTTAATATCTGATACGTCCCCTACCCGGGGACCATATATTAAATTGATTTTTGGAACAGGGAGATGGAATAGGGGCTTGCTCCGTCCACTCCACGCATCGACCTGGTCTTGCAGTATCTCCAGGAACGGTGCACTCACTCCTCCTAACTTTGTCAAAGTAAATGTTTTGGTACGCTAATCTGCGATGGGTTAAAGGCAATGCAAAAAAAAAGAAATCATTAGATGGGCAATGCTCTGTTTAATCTGCGTTATGTTTTCCCGCCCTTTTTGTTAAAAAAAAAAAAAAAAAAAAAAAACGTCCGTGTGTGTGTGTGTGTGTGTGTGTGTGTGTGTGTGTGTGTGTGTGTGTGTGTGTGTGTGTGTGTGTGTAAATGGCTGCATTTACATAGCGCTTTACAATTTGTTCCTCACATTTTACCCATTCACTCAGACGTTCACACACCGATGGCGGAGGCAACCATGCAAGGTGCCAACCTACCTGCTCATCAGGAGCAATTAGGGGATAAGTGTCTTTAAACAAAGCACAATTGATGCAAACACAGACAACGTGTTGTAAATGCTAGTACAGTAACATCCACCCCCCTGCGTCCTGTATCAGCCGCGCCGGGCGTGCCCGCTGGCCATAATGGGGGTTATCGCTTCTCGGCCTTTTGGCTAAGATCAAGTGTAGTATCTGTTCTTATCAGTTTAATATCTGATACGTCCCCTACCCGGGGACCATATATTAAATTGATTTTTGGAACAGGGAGATGGAATAGGGGCTTGCTCCGTCCACTCCACGCATCGACCTGGTCTTGCAGTATCTCCATGAACGGTGCACTCACTCCTCCTAACTTTGTCAAAGTAAATGTTTTGGTACGCTAATCTGCGATGGGTTAAAGGCAATGCAAAAAAAAAGAAATCATTAGATGGGCAATGCTCTGTTTAATCTGCGTTATGTTTTCCCGCCCTTTTTGTTAAAAAAAAAACGTCTGTGTGTGTGTGTGTGTGTGTGTGTGTGTGTGTGTGTGTGTGTAAATGGCTGCATTTACATAGCGCTTTACAATTTGTTCCTCACATTTTACCCATTCACTCAGACGTTCACACACCGATGGCGGAGGCAACCATGCAAGGTGCCAACCTACCTGCTCATCAGGAGCAATTAGGGGATAAGTGTCTTTAAACAAAGCACAATTGATGCAAACACAGACAACGTGTTGTAAATGCTAGTACAGTAACATCCACCCCCCTGCGTCCTGTATCAGCCGCGCCGGGCGTGCCCGCTGGCCATAATGGGGGTTATCGCTTCTCGGCCTTTTGGCTAAGATCAAGTGTAGTATCTGTTCTTATCAGTTTAATATCTGATACGTCCCCTACCCGGGGACCATATATTAAATTGATTTTTGGAACAGGGAGATGGAATAGGGGCTTGCTCCGTCCACTCCACGCATCGACCTGGTCTTGCAGTATCTCCAGGAACGGTGCACTCACTCCTCCTAACTTTGTCAAAGTAAATGTTTTGGTACGCTAATCTGCGATGGGTTAAAGGCAATGCAAAAAAAAAGAAATCATTAGATGGGCAATGCTCTGTTTAATCTGCGTTATGTTTTCCCGCCCTTTTTGTTAAAAAAAAAAAAAAAAAAAAAAAAACGTCCGTGTGTGTGTGTGTGTGTGTGTGTGTGTGTGTGTGTGTGTGTGTGTGTGTGTGTGTGTGTGTGTGTGTGTAAATGGCTGCATTTACATAGCGCTTTACAATTTGTTCCTCACATTTTACCCATTCACTCAGACGTTCACACACCGATGGCGGAGGCAACCATGCAAGGTGCCAACCTACCTGCTCATCAGGAGCAATTAGGGGATAAGTGTCTTTAAACAAAGCACAATTGATGCAAACACAGACAACGTGTTGTAAATGCTAGTACAGTAACATCCACCCCCCTGCGTCCTGTATCAGCCGCGCCGGGCGTGCCCGCTGGCCATAATGGGGGTTATCGCTTCTCGGCCTTTTGGCTAAGATCAAGTGTAGTATCTGTTCTTATCAGTTTAATATCTGATACGTCCCCTACCCGGGGACCATATATTAAATTGATTTTTGGAACAGGGAGATGGAATAGGGGCTTGCTCCGTCCACTCCACGCATCGACCTGGTCTTGCAGTATCTCCAGGAACGGTGCACTCACTCCTCCTAACTTTGTCAAAGTAAATGTTTTGGTACGCTAATCTGCGATGGGTTAAAGGCAATGCAAAAAAAAAGAAATCATTAGATGGGCAATGCTCTGTTTAATCTGCGTTATGTTTTCCCGCCCTTTTTGTTAAAAAAAAAAAAAAAAAAAAAAAACGTCCGTGTGTGTGTGTGTGTGTGTGTGTGTGTGTGTGTGTGTGTGTGTGTGTGTGTGTGTGTGTGTGTGTGTGTGTAAATGGCTGCATTTACATAGCGCTTTACAATTTGTTCCTCACATTTTACCCATTCACTCAGACGTTCACACACCGATGGCGGAGGCAACCATGCAAGGTGCCAACCTACCTGCTCATCAGGAGCAATTAGGGGATAAGTGTCTTTAAACAAAGCACAATTGATGCAAACACAGACAACGTGTTGTAAATGCTAGTACAGTAACATCCACCCCCCTGCGTCCTGTATCAGCCGCGCCGGGCGTGCCCGCTGGCCATAATGGGGGTTATCGCTTCTCGGCCTTTTGGCTAAGATCAAGTGTAGTATCTGTTCTTATCAGTTTAATATCTGATACGTCCCCTACCCGGGGACCATATATTAAATTGATTTTTGGAACAGGGAGATGGAATAGGGGCTTGCTCCGTCCACTCCACGCATCGACCTGGTCTTGCAGTATCTCCAGGAACGGTGCACTCACTCCTCCTAACTTTGTCAAAGTAAATGTTTTGGTACGCTAATCTGCGATGGGTTAAAGGCAATGCAAAAAAAAAGAAATCATTAGATGGGCAATGCTCTGTTTAATCTGCGTTATGTTTTCCCGCCCTTTTTGTTAAAAAAAAAACGTCTGTGTGTGTGTGTGTGTGTGTGTGTGTGTGTGTGTGTAAATGGCTGCATTTACATAGCGCTTTACAATTTGTTCCTCACATTTTACCCATTCACTCAGACGTTCACACACCGATGGCGGAGGCAACCATGCAAGGTGCCAACCTACCTGCTCATCAGGAGCAATTAGGGGATAAGTGTCTTTAAACAAAGCACAATTGATGCAAACACAGACAACGTGTTGTAAATGCTAGTACAGTAACATCCACCCCCCTGCGTCCTGTATCAGCCGCGCCGGGCGTGCCCGCTGGCCATAATGGGGGTTATCGCTTCTCGGCCTTTTGGCTAAGATCAAGTGTAGTATCTGTTCTTATCAGTTTAATATCTGATACGTCCCCTACCCGGGGACCATATATTAAATTGATTTTTGGAACAGGGAGATGGAATAGGGGCTTGCTCCGTCCACTCCACGCATCGACCTGGTCTTGCAGTATCTCCAGGAACGGTGCACTCACTCCTCCTAACTTTGTCAAAGTAAATGTTTTGGTACGCTAATCTGCGATGGGTTAAAGGCAATGCAAAAAAAAAGAAATCATTAGATGGGCAATGCTCTGTTTAATCTGCGTTATGTTTTCCCGCCCTTTTTGTTAAAAAAAAAAAAAAAAAAAAAAAACGTCCGTGTGTGTGTGTGTGTGTGTGTGTGTGTGTGTGTGTGTGTGTGTGTGTGTGTGTGTGTGTGTGTGTGTGTGTGTGTGTGTGTGTGTGTGTGTGTAAATGGCTGCATTTACATAGCGCTTTACAATTTGTTCCTCACATTTTACCCATTCACTCAGACGTTCACACACCGATGGCGGAGGCAACCATGCAAGGTGCCAACCTACCTGCTCATCAGGAGCAATTAGGGGATAAGTGTCTTTAAACAAAGCACAATTGATGCAAACACAGACAACGTGTTGTAAATGCTAGTACAGTAACATCCACCCCCCTGCGTCCTGTATCAGCCGCGCCGGGCGTGCCCGCTGGCCATAATGGGGGTTATCGCTTCTCGGCCTTTTGGCTAAGATCAAGTGTAGTATCTGTTCTTATCAGTTTAATATCTGATACGTCCCCTACCCGGGGACCATATATTAAATTGATTTTTGGAACAGGGAGATGGAATAGGGGCTTGCTCCGTCCACTCCACGCATCGACCTGGTCTTGCAGTATCTCCAGGAACGGTGCACTCACTCCTCCTAACTTTGTCAAAGTAAATGTTTTGGTACGCTAATCTGCGATGGGTTAAAGGCAATGCAAAAAAAAAGAAATCATTAGATGGGCAATGCTCTGTTTAATCTGCGTTATGTTTTCCCGCCCTTTTTGTTAAAAAAAAAAAAAAAAAAAAAAACGTCCGTGTGTGTGTGTGTGTGTGTGTGTGTGTGTGTGTGTGTGTGTGTGTGTGTGTGTGTGTGTGTAAATGGCTGCATTTACATAGCGCTTTACAATTTGTTCCTCACATTTTACCCATTCACTCAGACGTTCACACACCGATGGCGGAGGCAACCATGCAAGGTGCCAACCTACCTGCTCATCAGGAGCAATTAGGGGATAAGTGTCTTTAAACAAAGCACAATTGATGCAAACACAGACAACGTGTTGTAAATGCTAGTACAGTAACATCCACCCCCCTGCGTCCTGTATCAGCCGCGCCGGGCGTGCCCGCTGGCCATAATGGGGGTTATCGCTTCTCGGCCTTTTGGCTAAGATCAAGTGTAGTATCTGTTCTTATCAGTTTAATATCTGATACGTCCCCTACCCGGGGACCATATATTAAATTGATTTTTGGAACAGGGAGATGGAATAGGGGCTTGCTCCGTCCACTCCACGCATCGACCTGGTCTTGCAGTATCTCCAGGAACGGTGCACTCACTCCTCCTAACTTTGTCAAAGTAAATGTTTTGGTACGCTAATCTGCGATGGGTTAAAGGCAATGCAAAAAAAAAGAAATCATTAGATGGGCAATGCTCTGTTTAATCTGCGTTATGTTTTCCCGCCCTTTTTGTTAAAAAAAAAACGTCTGTGTGTGTGTGTGTGTGTGTGTGTGTGTGTGTGTGTGTGTGTAAATGGCTGCATTTACATAGCGCTTTACAATTTGTTCCTCACATTTTACCCATTCACTCAGACGTTCACACACCGATGGCGGAGGCAACCATGCAAGGTGCCAACCTACCTGCTCATCAGGAGCAATTAGGGGATAAGTGTCTTTAAACAAAGCACAATTGATGCAAACACAGACAACGTGTTGTAAATGCTAGTACAGTAACATCCACCCCCCTGCGTCCTGTATCAGCCGCGCCGGGCGTGCCCGCTGGCCATAATGGGGGTTATCGCTTCTCGGCCTTTTGGCTAAGATCAAGTGTAGTATCTGTTCTTATCAGTTTAATATCTGATACGTCCCCTACCCGGGGACCATATATTAAATTGATTTTTGGAACAGGGAGATGGAATAGGGGCTTGCTCCGTCCACTCCACGCATCGACCTGGTCTTGCAGTATCTCCAGGAACGGTGCACTCACTCCTCCTAACTTTGTCAAAGTAAATGTTTTGGTACGCTAATCTGCGATGGGTTAAAGGCAATGCAAAAAAAAAGAAATCATTAGATGGGCAATGCTCTGTTTAATCTGCGTTATGTTTTCCCGCCCTTTTTGTTAAAAAAAAAAACGTCTGTGTGTGTGTGTGTGTGTGTGTGTGTGTGTGTGTGTGTGTAAATGGCTGCATTTACATAGCGCTTTACAATTTGTTCCTCACATTTTACCCATTCACTCAGACGTTCACACACCGATGGCGGAGGCAACCATGCAAGGTGCCAACCTACCTGCTCATCAGGAGCAATTAGGGGATAAGTGTCTTTAAACAAAGCACAATTGATGCAAACACAGACAACGTGTTGTAAATGCTAGTACAGTAACATCCACCCCCCTGCGTCCTGTATCAGCCGCGCCGGGCGTGCCCGCTGGCCATAATGGGGGTTATCGCTTCTCGGCCTTTTGGCTAAGATCAAGTGGATGACCGGTGTATGCTGTTCCTGGTTTTGTTTGCTTGTTTATTATTTTTCTCACATTTCCACAGTCGTGCGGTGTATGGGACTGGAAATTGAGTTTTTTTTTTTTTTTTTTATTGTTTGTGCTGGCTTCTCCCTACGATGGCCAGCACTCCACGGCAGTCGACCCCTAGGGCTGGGTTACGGTTTTCGGCGAGGTTCATATGGAAGGATGGAACGATGCCCATGTGGAACAGAGATGTGTTTGTGGATGGTGTCATCATGACTCAACTCAAGTTGAAGGCGGACGATATTTTTTGCATCCAGCACAATGCCCAGGAGAGGGGCTACGATGTTTCCTTCAGATCCAGTTTGGGGCTCCAGGGGGTTTTGGAGGACTGCAAGCGGATGGAGGCTGATGTCGGACCCCTCAGCCATTTCGAGGTGTTTTCTCTGGACAGGCTGAATTTTCGAGTTATCAATGTCACAATGTACAACCCGTACGTGATCGATAAGGAGGTGACTGATTTTTTGGCCCCCTACGCTGAGGTGATATCTGAGGTCCGGAGGATCAGAGACAGACGTGGGATCTGGACGGGGCGGAGGCAGGTGCAGGTGCTCCTAAAGGCTGTTCCCGGTGGCTGTGACGGGCTGGCTCATCCCCCAGCCTTCTTTTCCTTGGGGCCTGATAGGGGGTATTTGTTTTATAACAACCAGCCCCCTTTCTGCCGAAGGTGCCGGGTGGCAGGGCACTCTGATGGAAAGTGTGGGGAGGTGAGGTGCCACCATTGCAAGGAGGAGGGCCACATGGCTAAAGATTGTAAGGTTGGTAAGAAATGCCACAACTGCAGTTCCACCGACCACCTGGTGAGGGCCTGTCCCCAGGAGCGGCGGTATTCGTCAGTGGTGGTGATGGGGAAGGAGCTTGCACCGAAGACCGGAGAGGAGGAAGAAAGTGCACCAGTGGCACCAGCACCAGCACCAATAGAGGCGATTCCTGTGGAGAAGGACGCAGAGGCGGAGACGGTACTCCTGGTTGACAACAAGACAGTTTCCCCTTTGTCTTCCGATGGAGAGGCGATGGACGAGGAGGAGGTGGTCGGTGGAGCCAGCGGAGCCAGTGGAGCCAGTGGAGCCAGAAAACGGAGGTTAAGGGTTAAAAGGACTACACCTGGGTCAGAAGGTATGGGGGCAGGGGAAATTACCGGTGGGGGCCCACAAAAAAAGGTAAGGGGAGGGAAGGGAGGTAGGGTGGCCCTCTTAGTGCAACAGGTCGGTGGGGAGCAGGGGGTTGGTGGGGGAGTGGGTTTGGCGGATGTTGAGGCTGAGGGGGAGGGGGTTTGTTTACCGGTTTCCCCTGTCCTGGACAGTATGGACAGTATGGACCCTTTTGAGACTCCAAGCCTTGGGGAAGGGTTACAGGTGGGAGCACCCAACACTTTGCCTGCTTCTTGGGATAAGGGGGAGGATGGGGAGGACAGTTAAAAGTGGGGGTAGGGGTATTATTGTGGGTTGGTTTTTTGTTTAATTTATTTTTATTATTGTCAATGGCTTTCACAGTGGGCACTTTTAATGCACGGGGGTTGAGGGGTTCTGTTAAGAGGAGGGGCTTTTTTGATTATGTTGCCTCACTCAGGCTTACCGTTTGTTTTGTTCAAGAGGTGCACTTACGGGATGGGAGGGATTGTGGTGTGTTTTCAAAGGAATGGGACAAGGGGGAATCGTTTTGGTCAGTGGGGGGGGTTCACTCATCTGGTGTGGGGATACTGTTTGGAAACCGGGAGGCAAGGGTGGTGGGTTCTTTTGTAATTGTGCAGGGGAGGGTTATGGGGGTTGATGTGAATATTGGGGTTTTGAAATTGAGGGTGGTGGTGGTGTACGGGCCACAGAGGGCGGGTGACAGGAGTGCCATGATGGAGGCTTTAAGGCCTTTTTTTGCCACAAACAGGCAGATGGTGGTGGGGGGTGATTTTAATGTGGATCTGGGGAGGGTGGGTGATCCAAGTGCTGGGTGTGTGGGTTCTTTTTTTAAGGGGCAGGGGCTTGTGGATGGAGGGAAGGCACTTACCCCTCGAATAGATGGTCCCACATGGCGTAACTCCCGGGGGGTAGCCAGGCGTCTCGATTATGTGTTTTTTTCTCGGTCCTTGGTCCTATTGTCGGGCCGGGTGGTCCCTGTTTTTTTCTCTGACCATGATGGGCTCCTCTTTCGGGTCCGGTCTAGCGCTCCTGTTTTCGGCCCCGGGTACTGGAGGTTGAACTCCAGTGTCCTTGGCGAGGATGAGTTCTGCAGTAGCTTTGTCTCCTTTTTCCGGGGGCTCGAGGGACTTAGGGCTTTGTTTTCTGGTGTGGTGGAGTGGTGGGAGGGGGCTAAGGAGAGGATAAAGGGGTTTTGTATTATGTATTGTCAACGGAGGGCGAAGGAGGCGGGGAGGGAAGTGCTCCGTCTTCAACACCTCCTCGAGCTCGAGTACACTTTGGGTAACCTAGGTGGCGCTGTAGACCAGCGGGCTTGTGACTCCCTTAAGACAGAACTTAGGGATGTCTATGAGGATAAGGCCCGTGCTTACCTGACGCGGTCACGTCGTGAGTTCTTGGAGAAGAATGAGACGTGTTCCGCAGCCTTTTTCAGCAGCGTGAGGGCTGATAAGGGAAGGAAGGTGATATCGGGAGTTAGGGACAGTCAGGGTCAGGTGGTTACTGAGACAGGGGAGATGGTAAGGGTCGCAACCGATCACTTCCGCTCCTTCTTCTGTGAACGAGTGGTGGATGAGGAGCGAGCAGAGGCTTTTTTGCAGCTTGTGGCTCAGAGGGTACCGTCAGACCTGGCTGAGGCTTTGGAGGCCCCTCTCTCTCTCGAGGAATTGGAGGGTGCCCTTCGTAGAATGGGCAAGCGTAAGGTTCCGGGCATCGATGGCCTGCCGGCTGAGTTTTATCTCATGTTTTGGGATATTCTCGGCCCGGTGGTTCTCGAGGTCCTGACCGAGGTCCTCCGCACAGGGGCACTGGGAGGGTCAATGGCTAAGGGGGTGATCTCACTTCTGTTTAAGAAGGGGGACGCCTCTGACCTTAAGAACTGGCGGCCATTGACCATGCTGTGTGTTGATTACAAGCTTTTGGCTAAGGTTCTCACAGACCGTCTGTGCACAGCTCTCCCAGATGCGGTCCATGTGGATCAGACGTGTGGGGTGGCTGGGCGCTCGTTGAGATGGAATCTCCAGCTCATCAGAGACGTCATCGCTTGGGCAGAGGATCGGGACCTGCCACTTATGGTGGTGGGTCTTGATCAGGCCAAAGCCTTTGATAGGGTTCACTGGGGTTTTATGTTCAAAGTTTTAGAGAGAATAGGCTTAGGGCGGGTTTTTGTTGGGTGGCTGCGTACTCTGTACACAGCAGTGGGGAGCACGGTTTCTGTTAATGGGCACTTGGGGGAGTTTTTTGGGTTGCACGCAGGGGTAAGACAGGGGTGTCCGCTCTCTCCCCTGCTCTACGTCCTTTATATGGAGCCCCTGGCGGCGGCCATTAGGGCTGACCCGGGTGTGAAGGGTATCCTGGTACCAGGCAGCAGGGGCCTGAGGGTCAAGTTGTCGCAGTATGCGGATGATACCACACTGCTACTGGACAACGATGCGTGTCTGAGTCGGTCTTTGGAGATCTTCCAGGACTTTGGCCGGGTGTCTGGCGCGGAGCTCAACCGTGCTAAATCCTCGGTTAAGTTCTTTGGGCGGTGGAAGAGTAGGTCAGACGTACCAGGAGGGCTGTCGCTCTGTGAAGGGGCCCTGAGGATTCTTGGGGTCCTCTTTGAGGCAGCCCACAGTGCCACGGTCAACTGGACCAGGCGAATAGATGCAGTTCATAAAAAGTTTGCCCTCTGGAAGGCCAGGAGACAAGTCAAGTCAAGTCAAGAGTTTTATTTGTCACGGCATACGGATATACAATGAAATGCGGGTGGTCTTGCCCACAACGATGTGCAATTGGTACAACATATAACATATAATAGAATCCAATACAAAAAATGTGTGCAATAAAATTGTGCAATAACAGGTAGCAGGTAACAATAAATTTGTGCAATGACGGGTAACAGTTGGCAGTTAACAGTAGTAGTAATAGTAGTGCAATACACTGTTACTGTTGCTAATACTAATTTAAAGTGGCCTTTCCTTTTGGCAATAAGTGAGGGTGCGTGCGGCCTGAGTGTGTGCCCGCTCATGCTAAAGTGTTAAGTGGCTGCTCGTGTGTGAGCGTGCACAGTGTGCGTGTCGTGTGTGTGTTCATGTGTGCTTGTGTGTGGTCTACCAGCGAACAGTTCAATGTTCTGAGCACTCAATGTACATTGTTCATGGCTCTGATGGCCTGGGGGAAGAAGCTGAGCCTAAACCGCTCTGTCCTAGTAGCTGAGATTTGCAGGCGTCTGCCTGACCTCAGCAGCTGAAACAGGCTGTTATTGGGGTGGTGAGGGTCTTTCATTATCCTGCAGGCTCTGGATTTGCACCTCTTGTTGTATAGAACCTGCAGGGGGGGTAGTGCAATACCCGTGGTACGCTCGGCTGAGCGCACCACTTTCTGTAGGGCCTTCTTGTCCTGTGCCGTGCTGTTTCCATACCAGGCAGTGATGTTTCCGGTCAGGATGCTCTCTACAGCTCCTGAGTAGAAGGACTGGAGTATCTTCCCCGATACTCTGAACTTCCTTAACTGTCTCAGGTGGTAGAGACGCTGTTTCGCCTTATTTACTACTGTGCTTATGTGTGTTGACCATGTCAGGTCCTCTGAGATGTGGACCCCCAGGTACTTGAAGCTGCTCACCCTGTCCACGGTAGCCCCGTTTATCATCAGTGGTGTGTGTGTCCCCTGCTGTCCTCTCCTATAATCCACGATCAGTTCCTTGGTTTTGCCAATGTTCAGGAGCAGGCTGTTGTCCTGGCACCAGCGTTCCAGTACCTCCACCTCCTCCCGGTAGGCCTTCTCGTTGTTGTCCGAGATCAGCCCCACCACCACCGTGTCATCTGCGAACTTCACTATGGAGTTGGAGCTGAACTTGGCCACACAGTCGTGTGTGTAGAGTGAGTACAGCAGGGGGCTCAGAACACAGCCCTGGGGGGACCCGATGCTCAGGGTGATGGTGTTGGAGGTCTGACCCCCCACCCTGACCGCCTGGGGTCTTTCGCTCAGAAAGTCCAGTACCCAGGCGCTCAGGGCGGAGCTCAGACCTAGCTCGATCAGCTTGTCCACCAGTCTGGTGGGGACTATGGTGTTGAACGCTGAGCTGTAGTCAAGCTGACCTTTACGGGGAAGGTACTGGTTTTGAAGGTAGACGTGTTGCCGTCCCTCCTGTACCTGGCGTACATCTTTCCGATGCCGGCCAGCATGCGGAGGCCGCTCACTCGGCTTGTGTTTCGTTTCATGTGGGGGGGGAGTTATGAATACGTGGCGAGGGCACGCATGTTGGCTCCGGTGGGGGAAGGGGGGAGGGACGTGCCCCATTTCCCACTCAAGTTGGACTGCATTTTTGTTTCTTTTTTGCTCAAAGAATTGTCCTCTCCGGTAGTCCATCCATCTGGCTACTTCCTCCGGTTCTACTTTGCCTACCCGGCAAGGAGGGTCATGGCCTGGTCCAATTCGGCCCCCCGGGCGGAGCAGTTGCCGTGGCATTTTGGCCACGCGGCAAAGTGGCTGCGGGCTCATCCTGGGGTTTTGGAAGGGGATGTGGGGTTGGACCAGAAGAGGCTCTATGCCGAGGTGAGACAGGGAGTGACCGCGCCAGCTGTGGTGGGGATACCCGCTACAGTTTGGTTGTCGGTACAACTGCCTGGCCTGGACAATGGGCTCAAGGATTTAGGATGGCTGATGTTACACAGGAGTTTGCCGGTGCGTGAGATCATGCACCGGCATGGCTTGGCGAGATCCCCGGTGTGCCCCAGAGCTGGTTGCTTTGTGGACGAGACTATTAGACACGTCATGTGGGACTGTCCTTTTGCAGGGGTGGTGTGGGCTAGGGCATCTGTGTTCATTGGGAGGTTGGAGGGGAGTGTTGGGGTCACATGGGCAAGATTGGAGAGAGGGATTGGGAGAGCTGGGGGGGGGCGTAGGGGGCGTCTCCTGCAATGGCTGCTCATGGGCCTTTTTAAGAAGGGGCTGTGGGAGGCCAGACAGGCTCTGGTTAAAAAGGCGGTGGATTGGGGGGTGGAGGGGGTTGTTAGGAGAGTAGAGGGGGACGTAAAGGGAAGGATGCGGTGGGATGTGAAGAGGTGGGGACATCATGCTGCTAGGGAGAGATGGAAGGGGGGTTTAGGTTTGATGGAAGGGATGTAGTGGTTGCTTAGGATATTGACATATGGTTTTTTTTGTGGAGACCGGAAAGTGCATAAGTGGAAAATGGGGACATGGTTTTTTTGTCTTGGATAGTGGGCTATTGTTTTGGGTGGGATAAAGGGAGGTTTTGGTTAACAGTGGGTGGTTTAATTTGGGGTTTCATTTTCATTTTCAACTGTAACAGGGACAGCATACAATAAGGAACATAAAATGAAAATGTAGAAATGCAAATGTTCAGGAAAGTTTTGTTTGGATTAGTAGGGAAAGGTAAATTAAGAATGTGTGCACATGTATGGGTGTTTTAAATAGTATGATAGGAAGTCGTTTTGTAGTTTGTATGGTATAGGGACAGATAGGATGTGATAACATGTATATGATTATTTTTGATATAAAATTAAGAAAGAAGGTAAAAACTCCCCTCCCAGCTGGTTGGAGGGGAGGAGAAGCCCGATTTCACAAAAAAAAAAAAAAAAAAAAAAAAAAAAAAAAAATCTGTTCTTATCAGTTTAATATCTGATACGTCCCCTACCCGGGGACCATATATTAAATTGATTTTTGGAACAGGGAGATGGAATAGGGGCTTGCTCCGTCCACTCCACGCATCGACCTGGTCTTGCAGTATCTCCAGGAACGGTGCACTCACTCCTCCTAACTTTGTCAAAGTAAATGTTTTGGTACGCTAATCTGCGATGGGTTAAAGGCAATGCAAAAAAAAAGAAATCATTAGATGGGCAATGCTCTGTTTAATCTGCGTTATGTTTTCCCGCCCTTTTTGTTAAAAAAAAAACGTCTGTGTGTGTGTGTGTGTGTGTGTGTGTGTGTGTGTGTGTGTAAATGGCTGCATTTACATAGCGCTTTACAATTTGTTCCTCACATTTTACCCATTCACTCAGACGTTCACACACCGATGGCGGAGGCAACCATGCAAGGTGCCAACCTACCTGCTCATCAGGAGCAATTAGGGGATAAGTGTCTTTAAACAAAGCACAATTGATGCAAACACAGACAACGTGTTGTAAATGCTAGTACAGTAACATCCACCCCCCTGCGTCCTGTATCAGCCGCGCCGGGCGTGCCCGCTGGCCATAATGGGGGTTATCGCTTCTCGGCCTTTTGGCTAAGATCAAGTGTAGTATCTGTTCTTATCAGTTTAATATCTGATACGTCCCCTACCCGGGGACCATATATTAAATTGATTTTTGGAACAGGGAGATGGAATAGGGGCTTGCTCCGTCCACTCCACGCATCGACCTGGTCTTGCAGTATCTCCAGGAACGGTGCACTCACTCCTCCTAACTTTGTCAAAGTAAATGTTTTGGTACGCTAATCTGCGATGGGTTAAAGGCAATGCAAAAAAAAAGAAATCATTAGATGGGCAATGCTCTGTTTAATCTGCGTTATGTTTTCCCGCCCTTTTTGTTAAAAAAAAAAAAAAAAAAAAAAAACGTCCGTGTGTGTGTGTGTGTGTGTGTGTGTGTGTGTGTGTGTGTGTGTGTGTGTGTGTGTGTGTGTGTGTGTGTGTGTGTAAATGGCTGCATTTACATAGCGCTTTACAATTTGTTCCTCACATTTTACCCATTCACTCAGACGTTCACACACCGATGGCGGAGGCAACCATGCAAGGTGCCAACCTACCTGCTCATCAGGAGCAATTAGGGGATAAGTGTCTTTAAACAAAGCACAATTGATGCAAACACAGACAACGTGTTGTAAATGCTAGTACAGTAACATCCACCCCCCTGCGTCCTGTATCAGCCGCGCCGGGCGTGCCCGCTGGCCATAATGGGGGTTATCGCTTCTCGGCCTTTTGGCTAAGATCAAGTGTAGTATCTGTTCTTATCAGTTTAATATCTGATACGTCCCCTACCCGGGGACCATATATTAAATTGATTTTTGGAACAGGGAGATGGAATAGGGGCTTGCTCCGTCCACTCCACGCATCGACCTGGTCTTGCAGTATCTCCAGGAACGGTGCACTCACTCCTCCTAACTTTGTCAAAGTAAATGTTTTGGTACGCTAATCTGCGATGGGTTAAAGGCAATGCAAAAAAAAAGAAATCATTAGATGGGCAATGCTCTGTTTAATCTGCGTTATGTTTTCCCGCCCTTTTTGTTAAAAAAAAAACGTCTGTGTGTGTGTGTGTGTGTGTGTGTGTGTGTGTGTGTGTGTGTGTGTGTAAATGGCTGCATTTACATAGCGCTTTACAATTTGTTCCTCACATTTTACCCATTCACTCAGACGTTCACACACCGATGGCGGAGGCAACCATGCAAGGTGCCAACCTACCTGCTCATCAGGAGCAATTAGGGGATAAGTGTCTTTAAACAAAGCACAATTGATGCAAACACAGACAACGTGTTGTAAATGCTAGTACAGTAACATCCACCCCCCTGCGTCCTGTATCAGCCGCGCCGGGCGTGCCCGCTGGCCATAATGGGGGTTATCGCTTCTCGGCCTTTTGGCTAAGATCAAGTGTAGTATCTGTTCTTATCAGTTTAATATCTGATACGTCCCCTACCCGGGGACCATATATTAAATTGATTTTTGGAACAGGGAGATGGAATAGGGGCTTGCTCCGTCCACTCCACGCATCGACCTGGTCTTGCAGTATCTCCAGGAACGGTGCACTCACTCCTCCTAACTTTGTCAAAGTAAATGTTTTGGTACGCTAATCTGCGATGGGTTAAAGGCAATGCAAAAAAAAAGAAATCATTAGATGGGCAATGCTCTGTTTAATCTGCGTTATGTTTTCCCGCCCTTTTTGTTAAAAAAAAAAAAAAAAAAAAAAAAACGTCCGTGTGTGTGTGTGTGTGTGTGTGTGTGTGTGTGTGTGTGTGTGTGTGTGTGTGTGTGTGTGTAAATGGCTGCATTTACATAGCGCTTTACAATTTGTTCCTCACATTTTACCCATTCACTCAGACGTTCACACACCGATGGCGGAGGCAACCATGCAAGGTGCCAACCTACCTGCTCATCAGGAGCAATTAGGGGATAAGTGTCTTTAAACAAAGCACAATTGATGCAAACACAGACAACGTGTTGTAAATGCTAGTACAGTAACATCCACCCCCCTGCGTCCTGTATCAGCCGCGCCGGGCGTGCCCGCTGGCCATAATGGGGGTTATCGCTTCTCGGCCTTTTGGCTAAGATCAAGTGTAGTATCTGTTCTTATCAGTTTAATATCTGATACGTCCCCTACCCGGGGACCATATATTAAATTGATTTTTGGAACAGGGAGATGGAATAGGGGCTTGCTCCGTCCACTCCACGCATCGACCTGGTCTTGCAGTATCTCCAGGAACGGTGCACTCACTCCTCCTAACTTTGTCAAAGTAAATGTTTTGGTACGCTAATCTGCGATGGGTTAAAGGCAATGCAAAAAAAAAGAAATCATTAGATGGGCAATGCTCTGTTTAATCTGCGTTATGTTTTCCCGCCCTTTTTGTTAAAAAAAAAAAAAAAAAAAAAAACGTCCGTGTGTGTGTGTGTGTGTGTGTGTGTGTGTGTGTGTGTGTGTGTGTGTGTGTGTGTGTGTGTGTGTGTGTGTGTGTGTAAATGGCTGCATTTACATAGCGCTTTACAATTTGTTCCTCACATTTTACCCATTCACTCAGACGTTCACACACCGATGGCGGAGGCAACCATGCAAGGTGCCAACCTACCTGCTCATCAGGAGCAATTAGGGGATAAGTGTCTTTAAACAAAGCACAATTGATGCAAACACAGACAACGTGTTGTAAATGCTAGTACAGTAACATCCACCCCCCTGCGTCCTGTATCAGCCGCGCCGGGCGTGCCCGCTGGCCATAATGGGGGTTATCGCTTCTCGGCCTTTTGGCTAAGATCAAGTGTAGTATCTGTTCTTATCAGTTTAATATCTGATACGTCCCCTACCCGGGGACCATATATTAAATTGATTTTTGGAACAGGGAGATGGAATAGGGGCTTGCTCCGTCCACTCCACGCATCGACCTGGTCTTGCAGTATCTCCAGGAACGGTGCACTCACTCCTCCTAACTTTGTCAAAGTAAATGTTTTGGTACGCTAATCTGCGATGGGTTAAAGGCAATGCAAAAAAAAAGAAATCATTAGATGGGCAATGCTCTGTTTAATCTGCGTTATGTTTTCCCGCCCTTTTTGTTAAAAAAAAAACGTCTGTGTGTGTGTGTGTGTGTGTGTGTGTGTGTGTGTGTGTGTGTGTGTAAATGGCTGCATTTACATAGCGCTTTACAATTTGTTCCTCACATTTTACCCATTCACTCAGACGTTCACACACCGATGGCGGAGGCAACCATGCAAGGTGCCAACCTACCTGCTCATCAGGAGCAATTAGGGGATAAGTGTCTTTAAACAAAGCACAATTGATGCAAACACAGACAACGTGTTGTAAATGCTAGTACAGTAACATCCACCCCCCTGCGTCCTGTATCAGCCGCGCCGGGCGTGCCCGCTGGCCATAATGGGGGTTATCGCTTCTCGGCCTTTTGGCTAAGATCAAGTGTAGTATCTGTTCTTATCAGTTTAATATCTGATACGTCCCCTACCCGGGGACCATATATTAAATTGATTTTTGGAACAGGGAGATGGAATAGGGGCTTGCTCCGTCCACTCCACGCATCGACCTGGTCTTGCAGTATCTCCAGGAACGGTGCACTCACTCCTCCTAACTTTGTCAAAGTAAATGTTTTGGTACGCTAATCTGCGATGGGTTAAAGGCAATGCAAAAAAAAAGAAATCATTAGATGGGCAATGCTCTGTTTAATCTGCGTTATGTTTTCCCGCCCTTTTTGTTAAAAAAAAACGTCTGTGTGTGTGTGTGTGTGTGTGTGTGTGTGTGTGTGTGTGTAAATGGCTGCATTTACATAGCGCTTTACAATTTGTTCCTCACATTTTACCCATTCACTCAGACGTTCACACACCGATGGCGGAGGCAACCATGCAAGGTGCCAACCTACCTGCTCATCAGGAGCAATTAGGGGATAAGTGTCTTTAAACAAAGCACAATTGATGCAAACACAGACAACGTGTTGTAAATGCTAGTACAGTAACATCCACCCCCCTGCGTCCTGTATCAGCCGCGCCGGGCGTGCCCGCTGGCCATAATGGGGGTTATCGCTTCTCGGCCTTTTGGCTAAGATCAAGTGTAGTATCTGTTCTTATCAGTTTAATATCTGATACGTCCCCTACCCGGGGACCATATATTAAATTGATTTTTGGAACAGGGAGATGGAATAGGGGCTTGCTCCGTCCACTCCACGCATCGACCTGGTCTTGCAGTATCTCCAGGAACGGTGCACTCACTCCTCCTAACTTTGTCAAAGTAAATGTTTTGGTACGCTAATCTGCGATGGGTTAAAGGCAATGCAAAAAAAAAGAAATCATTAGATGGGCAATGCTCTGTTTAATCTGCGTTATGTTTTCCCGCCCTTTTTGTTAAAAAAAAAAAAAAAAAAAAAAAACGTCCGTGTGTGTGTGTGTGTGTGTGTGTGTGTGTGTGTGTGTGTGTGTGTGTGTAAATGGCTGCATTTACATAGCGCTTTACAATTTGTTCCTCACATTTTACCCATTCACTCAGACGTTCACACACCGATGGCGGAGGCAACCATGCAAGGTGCCAACCTACCTGCTCATCAGGAGCAATTAGGGGATAAGTGTCTTTAAACAAAGCACAATTGATGCAAACACAGACAACGTGTTGTAAATGCTAGTACAGTAACATCCACCCCCCTGCGTCCTGTATCAGCCGCGCCGGGCGTGCCCGCTGGCCATAATGGGGGTTATCGCTTCTCGGCCTTTTGGCTAAGATCAAGTGTAGTATCTGTTCTTATCAGTTTAATATCTGATACGTCCCCTACCCGGGGACCATATATTAAATTGATTTTTGGAACAGGGAGATGGAATAGGGGCTTGCTCCGTCCACTCCACGCATCGACCTGGTCTTGCAGTATCTCCAGGAACGGTGCACTCACTCCTCCTAACTTTGTCAAAGTAAATGTTTTGGTACGCTAATCTGCGATGGGTTAAAGGCAATGCAAAAAAAAAGAAATCATTAGATGGGCAATGCTCTGTTTAATCTGCGTTATGTTTTCCCGCCCTTTTTGTTAAAAAAAAAAAAAAAAAAAAAAACGTCCGTGTGTGTGTGTGTGTGTGTGTGTGTGTGTGTGTGTGTGTGTGTGTGTGTGTGTGTGTGTGTGTGTGTGTGTGTGTGTGTGTGTGTAAATGGCTGCATTTACATAGCGCTTTACAATTTGTTCCTCACATTTTACCCATTCACTCAGACGTTCACACACCGATGGCGGAGGCAACCATGCAAGGTGCCAACCTACCTGCTCATCAGGAGCAATTAGGGGATAAGTGTCTTTAAACAAAGCACAATTGATGCAAACACAGACAACGTGTTGTAAATGCTAGTACAGTAACATCCACCCCCCTGCGTCCTGTATCAGCCGCGCCGGGCGTGCCCGCTGGCCATAATGGGGGTTATCGCTTCTCGGCCTTTTGGCTAAGATCAAGTGTAGTATCTGTTCTTATCAGTTTAATATCTGATACGTCCCCTACCCGGGGACCATATATTAAATTGATTTTTGGAACAGGGAGATGGAATAGGGGCTTGCTCCGTCCACTCCACGCATCGACCTGGTCTTGCAGTATCTCCAGGAACGGTGCACTCACTCCTCCTAACTTTGTCAAAGTAAATGTTTTGGTACGCTAATCTGCGATGGGTTAAAGGCAATGCAAAAAAAAAGAAATCATTAGATGGGCAATGCTCTGTTTAATCTGCGTTATGTTTTCCCGCCCTTTTTGTTAAAAAAAAAACGTCTGTGTGTGTGTGTGTGTGTGTGTGTGTGTGTAAATGGCTGCATTTACATAGCGCTTTACAATTTGTTCCTCACATTTTACCCATTCACTCAGACGTTCACACACCGATGGCGGAGGCAACCATGCAAGGTGCCAACCTACCTGCTCATCAGGAGCAATTAGGGGATAAGTGTCTTTAAACAAAGCACAATTGATGCAAACACAGACAACGTGTTGTAAATGCTAGTACAGTAACATCCACCCCCCTGCGTCCTGTATCAGCCGCGCCGGGCGTGCCCGCTGGCCATAATGGGGGTTATCGCTTCTCGGCCTTTTGGCTAAGATCAAGTGTAGTATCTGTTCTTATCAGTTTAATATCTGATACGTCCCCTACCCGGGGACCATATATTAAATTGATTTTTGGAACAGGGAGATGGAATAGGGGCTTGCTCCGTCCACTCCACGCATCGACCTGGTCTTGCAGTATCTCCAGGAACGGTGCACTCACTCCTCCTAACTTTGTCAAAGTAAATGTTTTGGTACGCTAATCTGCGATGGGTTAAAGGCAATGCAAAAAAAAAGAAATCATTAGATGGGCAATGCTCTGTTTAATCTGCGTTATGTTTTCCCGCCCTTTTTGTTAAAAAAAAAAAAAAAAAAAAAAAACGTCCGTGTGTGTGTGTGTGTGTGTGTGTGTGTGTGTGTGTGTGTGTGTGTGTGTGTGTGTGTGTGTGTGTGTGTGTGTGTGTGTGTGTGTGTGTGTGTGTGTGTGTGTGTGTAAATGGCTGCATTTACATAGCGCTTTACAATTTGTTCCTCACATTTTACCCATTCACTCAGACGTTCACACACCGATGGCGGAGGCAACCATGCAAGGTGCCAACCTACCTGCTCATCAGGAGCAATTAGGGGATAAGTGTCTTTAAACAAAGCACAATTGATGCAAACACAGACAACGTGTTGTAAATGCTAGTACAGTAACATCCACCCCCCTGCGTCCTGTATCAGCCGCGCCGGGCGTGCCCGCTGGCCATAATGGGGGTTATCGCTTCTCGGCCTTTTGGCTAAGATCAAGTGTAGTATCTGTTCTTATCAGTTTAATATCTGATACGTCCCCTACCCGGGGACCATATATTAAATTGATTTTTGGAACAGGGAGATGGAATAGGGGCTTGCTCCGTCCACTCCACGCATCGACCTGGTCTTGCAGTATCTCCAGGAACGGTGCACTCACTCCTCCTAACTTTGTCAAAGTAAATGTTTTGGTACGCTAATCTGCGATGGGTTAAAGGCAATGCAAAAAAAAAGAAATCATTAGATGGGCAATGCTCTGTTTAATCTGCGTTATGTTTTCCCGCCCTTTTTGTTAAAAAAAAAACGTCTGTGTGTGTGTGTGTGTGTGTGTGTGTGTGTGTGTGTGTGTAAATGGCTGCATTTACATAGCGCTTTACAATTTGTTCCTCACATTTTACCCATTCACTCAGACGTTCACACACCGATGGCGGAGGCAACCATGCAAGGTGCCAACCTACCTGCTCATCAGGAGCAATTAGGGGATAAGTGTCTTTAAACAAAGCACAATTGATGCAAACACAGACAACGTGTTGTAAATGCTAGTACAGTAACATCCACCCCCCTGCGTCCTGTATCAGCCGCGCCGGGCGTGCCCGCTGGCCATAATGGGGGTTATCGCTTCTCGGCCTTTTGGCTAAGATCGTGGAGGATCGTTTCGCGTTTATTATTTTACTCTCATTTCCACAGTCGTGCGGTGTATGGGACGTGGAAAGGGAGGTCTTTTTTGTTTTCTGTGCTGGCTTCTCCCTAGGAGGGTCAGTACTTAAGTTTCTTAGTTTTTTCTCTTTTGTTGGGTGTGGGTGACCGGCCTGTTTGCGATGGCCGGCTCATCCCCTGACTCTGCACAGTCGACCCCCGGGGTCGGACTGAGGCGCACAGCCCGTTTTTCCTGCTCCGGACCGGGGGAGTTGCTGGAGAGAGGCCTTTTCGTCAGGGGTGTCCTGGTGAAGCAGCTCGGCCTGAAGGTGGAGGAGGTTTACTGCCTGCAGTCGAACCTGCCAGAGAAGTGCTACGATGTGACCTTGAGGACTGAGGGCAGATACAACGACATGTTGAAGAAGTGCGAGGAATCGGCAGCCGTTGGTCTGCTGTCAGGCTTCAAGGTCACGGGTTTGGACAAGCCCAATTTCAGGTTAGTCACAATCCAAATGTATAATCCATTTGTGACTGACCTGACTTTGGCTTCCTTCCTGGGGAAATACGGGGACACGAGTTCTGCGGCACGGTATTGTTTGGATCCGTGGGGAATTTGGACTGGACGTAGGCAGTATCAAGTGCTGCTTCACCAGGACAAGGACGGGCACGAGGGCCTCAAACACCCGCCTGCCTTCTTCACCTTGGGCGGCGACAGGGGTTTCCTCTATTACTCCCGGCAGCCGCCTTTTTGTAGGCGGTGCAGGACATCGGGTCACACAGAGGCGGGTTGTAGCGGTGCCACCTGCCGTTTCTGTGGAGGGGACCACGAGACGAGGAACTGTGGGGCTCCGAAGAAGTGCCATGGCTGTGGGCTGGAGGGCCACCTCTTCAGGAGCTGTCCCAACCGCCAGAGGACCTTCGCTGAAGCGGTGGGCGGAGGAAGAAGCGGGGCCCGAGGTCCGGCCCAGACAGCGGCTCCAGCAGCGGCGGCAGAGGCCCAGGCGGGGAAGGCGGCTCCAGCGGATGCTCCGGCATTGGCGGTGGCAGAGGCCCAGGCGGTGCGGCCGGCTCCGGCGGAAGCTCCGGCATCGGCGATGGCAGAGGCCCAGGCGGCGCGGCCGGCTCCGGCAGAAGCTCCAGCATCGGCGGTGGCAGAGGCCCATGCGGGGGAGGTGGCTCCGGCGGAGTTTCCAGCATCGGCAGTGGCAGAGGCCCAGGCGGGGAAGGCGGCTCCGGAGGGAGCTCCAGCAGTGACGGCAACATCGGCCCATACAAGGGAGGCGGCCTCGGTGGCGGATCCGGCGCAGGCTCCGGCGACGTCTCCAAGGAGGACTCGGAGGCCAGATCCGGCCCCACCGGCGCAGAGGAAAAGGATGGCACCTGCACCACTAGCAGGCCAGGAGGAGGCGGTACGGAGGCAGAAGGTGCAGTCAGTGTCTGCCCCACCGGGAGAGCAGGAGGGGGCAGGACGGAGGCACGGGACGCAGTCGGCGTCTGCTCCACCAGGCGTGCAGGGGGAGATGGGACAGGGGGCCAGCATGGCGGGGATGGTGACAGGCACTGGTAGCCAGAGAGTTTCAGTGGCTGGACCATCGCTCCGGGCTCCAGAGCCCACAGAGGGGGGTTTTATGCAACGGATTGGGTCAGTTGTTGCATCAGCTGCCAGGAAGATCCGGACCTCACAGGGTCTGGGGCTCTCGGGTGAGGGAGGCGTGAGGAAGGCCAAGGGGCCTGGGGGTCAAGGGATGGGTGGTGGGTTTGGTCTGGGTGGCACAGGTGTTTCTGGCGGACTGGGGGAAGGGGGAGGGGGTTCTTCTCCCAGCTCAGAGGGATCGTCTGGGGAAAGTTTGGGGTTGGAGATGGACTATTCCCCAAGCCTTGTGGCTTTGTCCCCTTTGGGGACTGACGCTTATGAGGGTTCAGAGAGGCCACCAACTTCCCCCAACGTGATGCCCTATTCGTGGGCAGAGGCGTCAGAGGAGCTCTACCGGGACCTTGGGATTTAGAGGGGTCTGGGAGTGTTTTTTCTTGTTTTTTCCAAGATGTCTTTTATAGCTGCTACTTTTAACGTCAGAGGCTTGAGGGACCGAGTCAAAAGAGCGGCTGTTTTTGATTTCCTCGGTTCCCTTCATTTCTCTTTCTGTTTTTTGCAGGAGGTGCACTTGAAGGGTGGGGAGGATGTGAGGGATTTCCAGAAGGAGTGGAGCGGGGGGGATTCAGTGTGGAGTGTGGGGGGGGTTCATTCTGATGGGGTGGGCATTTTGTTTGGGAGGGGAGTCAGGGTGGAGGACGTTTTTGTTGTTTCTCAGGGGAGGGTTTTTGGTGCTGATATAGCAATTGGGGAATGTAGGTTGAGGGTTATTGGGGTGTATGGGTGTCAGGGGGTTGCAGATAGGGTTAGACTGTTTGAGGGGTTAGTGCCACATTGTGCGACAAATAGACTGTTGGTCATTGGGGGTGATTTTAATTGTGAGTTGGGGAGGGGGGATATGGGTGGTAGGTGCATCGCGGGGCTCATGGCTTCTTTTGGGTTGGTGGACGGGGGGAGGGCTGTCACTCCCCGTTTGGATGGTCCCACATGGCGTAACTCCCGGGGGGTCGCCAGGCGGCTGGACTACATCCTCGCTTCGCGGTCCTTGGGTCTGTTGTCTGGACGGGTGGTCCCTGCTTTTTTTTCGGACCATGACGGGGTCCTCCTGCGGTTTCGGTCGGCCGTTCCGGTTTTTGGGCGCGGGTACTGGAGGCTGAACTCCGGCATCCTCAGTGAGGCTGAGTTTGCCGGTGGTTTCGCCCTTTTTTTCCGGGGGCTTGAGGGACTCAGGCCATTCTTTGCCGGTGTGGTGGAGTGGTGGGAGGTGGCCAAGGAGAGGATAAGGGGGTTTGCCATTGGGTACAGCAAAAGGAGGGCGAAGAAGGCGGGGAGGGAGGTGCACCGTCTTCAACGTCTCCTCGAGTTCGAGTACACCTTGGGTAACCAAGGTGGCATTGTAGATCAGCGGGCTTGTGACTCCCTTAAAGCCGAGCTTAGGGGGGTCTATGAAGTTAGGGCCCGTGCTTTCCTATCGCGGTCACGTCGGGATTTCTTGGAGAAGGATGAGACGTGTTCTGCAGCTTTTTTTGGCAGTGTAAGGGCCGATAAGGTAAGGAAGACGATCACGGGGGTTAGGGACAGCCGGGGTCAGGTGACAACAGAAGCAGGGGAGATGGTAAGGGTCTCAACAGACCACTTCCGCTCTTTCTTCTGTGAACGGGTGGTGGATGAGGACCGCGCAGAGGCTTTTTTGCAGCTCGTGGCTCAAAGGGTTTCGCCCGACCTGGCTGAGGCTTTGGAGGCCCCTCTCTCTCTCTCTCGAGGAATTGGAGGGTGCCCTTCGTAGGATGGGCAAGCGTAAGGTTCCGGGCATCGATGGCTTGCCGGCTGAGTTTTATCTCAGGTTTTGGGATATTCTCAGCCCGGTGGTTCTAGAGGTCCTGACCGAGGTCCTCCGCACAGGGGCGCTGGGAGGGTCGATGGCTAAGGGGGTGATCTCACTTCTGTTCAAGAAGGGGGACGCCTCTGACCTTAATAACTGGCGGCCTTTGACCATGCTGTGTGTGGACTATAAGCTATTGGCTAAGGTCCTCACGGACCGTCTGTGCGCAGCTCTCCCGGATGCGGTCCATGTGGACCAGACATGTGGGGTGGCTGGGCGCTCGTTGAGATGGAACCTCCAGCTCATCAGAGACGTCATCGCTTGGGCAGAGGATCGGGACCTGCCACTTATGGTTGTGGGTCTCGATCAGGCCAAAGCCTTTGATAGGGTTCACTGGGGTTTTATGTTCAAGGTTCTAGAGAGGATAGGGTTAGGGCGGGTTTTTGTTGGGTGGCTGCGTACCCTGTACACAGCAGTGGGGAGCACGGTTTCCGTTAATGGGCACTTGGGGGAGTTTTTTGGGTTGCACGCAGGGGTAAGACAGGGGTGTCCGCTCTCACCCCTGCTCTACGTCCTTTACATGGAGCCCCTGGCGGTGGCCATTAGGGCTGACCCGGGTGTGAAGGGTATCCTGGTACCAGGCAGCAGGGGCCTGAGGGTCAAGTTGTCGCAGTATGCGGATGACACCACACTGCTGCTGGACAACGATGCATGTCTGAGTCGGTCTTTGGAGATCTTCCAGGACTTTGGCCGGGTGTCTGGAGCGGAGCTCAATCTCGCCAAATCCTCTGTCAAGTTCTTTGGGCAGTGGAGGAGTAGGACAGACGTACCAGGAGGGCTGTCGCTCTGTGAAGGGGCCCTTGAGGATTCTTGGGGTCCACTTTGAGGCAGCCCGTAGCGCCGTGGCCAACTGGACCAGGCGCATGGAAGCAGTCCAGAAGAAGTTCACCCTCTGGAAGGCCAGGAGACTGACCTTCATGGGCAAAGTCCTGGTTCTGAAGGTGGACGTGTTGCCATCCCTCCTGTTCCTGGCATACATCTACCCTACGCCGGCCAGCATGCGGAGGCCTCTGATCCGCCTCATGTTCGGTTTCCTATGGGGGGGAAGTTACAAGTATGTGGCGAGGGCCCGCATGCTGGCACCCATGCGGGACGGGGGGCGGGATGTGCCTCACCTCCCGCTCAAGCTGGATTGTATTTTTGTTTCCTTTTTGTTGAAGGAGTTGTCCTCTCCGGTGGTTCATCCATCAGGCCATTTCCTGCGTTTCTTTTTCGCTTACCCGGCGAGGAGGCTTATGGTCTGGAACAACTCGGGCCCCCGGGCAGAGCAGTTGCCCTGGCATTATGGCCACGCGGCCAAGTGGCTTCGGGCTCACCCCGAGGCTTTGGATCGGGACGTGGGGCCGGACCATAGGAGGCTCTATGCCGAGGTGAGGCAGGGAGTGAACGCTCCAGCCGTGGTGGGCATTCCCTCTACGGTCTGGTTGTCGGTCCAACTGCCTGGCCTGGACAACGGGCTCAAGGACCTGAACTGGCTAGTGTTACATAAGAGCCTGCCGGTGCGGTCCATCATGCACCGGCATGGCCTGGCGAGGTCCGCGGGGTGCCCCAGAGCCGTGTGCTCTGGGGAAGAGACCATTAGACATGCCATGTGGGACTGTCCATTTGCGGGGGTTGTTTGGGCCAGGGCTTTGGTGCTATTGGGGAGAGTGGAGGGTGGGTTTATGCTGTCTTGGCCCAGAGTAGAGAGGGGCATAGGAAGGGTGACTGGAGGAGCACGGGGAAGGCTGGTGGCCTGGTTGATCATCAGCCTTTTCAAGCAGACAATTTGGGGGGCCAGACAGGCTTTGGTGAAAACCAACGCAGACTGGGGGGTGGAGGGTGTTGTGAGAAGGGTTGAGGGAGACTTGAGAGGGAGGATGAGGCGAGATGTGGCGAGGTGGGGTCAACATGCGGCCCTAGAACGGTGGAAAGGGGGAATGGGACTAATGTAGTAGTTTTGTCGTGCCCGAGAGTGGTTTAGTGGCTGGTATGGGGTTTTTGTTTTGTTGTGTAGTAATTGTTTTTTGGTTCGGTATAGGTATGTGATTGGTTTTGTATTATGTATGTCTGTTTTTTTGATAATAAAATAAGAATGAAGGTAAAACTCCTCTCCCAGCTGTTTGGAGAGGAGGTAACACCTGATTTCACAAAAAAAATAAAAATCTGTTCTTATCAGTTTAATATCTGATACGTCCCCTACCCGGGGACCATATATTAAATTGATTTTTGGAACAGGGAGATGGAATAGGGGCTTGCTCCGTCCACTCCACGCATCGACCTGGTCTTGCAGTATCTCCAGGAACGGTGCACTCACTCCTCCTAACTTTGTCAAAGTAAATGTTTTGGTACGCTAATCTGCGATGGGTTAAAGGCAATGCAAAAAAAAAGAAATCATTAGATAGGCAACGCTCTGTTTAATCTGCGTTATGTTTTCCCGCCTTTTTGTTAAAAAAAAAAAAAAAAAAAAAAAAACGTCCGTGTGTGTGTGTGTGTGTGTGTGTGTGTGTGTGTGTGTGTAAATGGCTGCATTTACATAGCGCTTTACAATTTGTTCCTCACATTTTACCCATTCACTCAGACGTTCACACACCGATGGCGGAGGCAACCATGCAAGGTGCCAACCTACCTGCTCATCAGGAGCAATTAGGGGATAAGTGTCTTTAAACAAAGCACAATTGATGCAAACACAGACAACGTGTTGTAAATGCTAGTACAGTAACATCCACCCCCCTGCGTCCTGTATCAGCCGCGCCGGGCGTGCCCGCTGGCCATAATGGGGGTTATCGCTTCTCGGCCTTTTGGCTAAGATCAAGTGTAGTATCTGTTCTTATCAGTTTAATATCTGATACGTCCCCTACCCGGGGACCATATATTAAATTGATTTTTTGAACAGGGAGATGGAATAGGGGCTTGCTCCGTCCACTCCACGCATCGACCTGGTCTTGCAGTATCTCCAGGAACGGTGCACTCACTCCTCCTAACTTTGTCAAAGTAAATGTTTTGGTACGCTAATCTGCGATGGGTTAAAGGCAATGCAAAAAAAAGAAATCATTAGATGGGCAACGCTCTGTTTAATCTGCGTTATGTTTTCCCGCCCTTTTTGTTAAAAAAATAAAAAAAATTAAAAACGTCCGTGTGTGTGTGTGTGTGTGTAAATGGCTGCATTTACATAGCGCTTTACAATTTGTTCCTCACATTTTACCCATTCACTCAGACGTTCACACACCGATGGCGGAGGCAACCATGCAAGGTGCCAACCTACCTGCTCATCAGGAGCAATTAGGGGATAAGTGTCTTTAAACAAAGCACAATTGATGCAAACACAGACAACGTGTTGTAAATGCTAGTACAGTAACATCCACCCCCCTGCGTCCTGTATCAGCCGCGCCGGGCGTGCCCGCTGGCCATAATGGGGGTTATCGCTTCTCTGCCTTTTGGCTAAGATCGTGGAGGATCGTTTCGCGTTTATTATTTTACTCTCATTTCCACAGTCGTGCGTTGTATGGGACATGGAAAGGGAGGTCTTTTTTGTTTTCTGTGCTGGCTTCTCCCTAGGAGGGTCAGTACTTAAGTTTCTTAGTTTTTTCTCTTTTGTTGGGTGTGGGTGACCGGCCTGTTTGCGATGGCCGGCTCATCCCCTGACTCTGCACAGTCGACCCCTGGGGTCGGACTGAGGCGCACAGCCCGTTTTTCCTGCTCCGGACCGGGGGAGTTGCTGGAGAGAGGCCTTTTCGTCAGGGGTGTCCTGGTGAAGCAGCTCGGCCTGAAGGTGGAGGAGGTTTACTGCCTGCAGTCGAACCTGCCAGAGAAGTGCTACGATGTGACCTTGAAGACTGAGGGCAGATACAACGACATGTTGAAGAAGTGCGAGGAATCGGCAGCCGTTGGTCTGCTGTCAGGCTTCAAGGTCATGGGTTTGGACAAGCCCAATTTCAGGTTAGTCACAATCCAAATGTATAATCCATTTGTGACTGACCTGACTTTGGCTTCCTTCCTGGGGAAATACGGGGACACGAGTTCTGCGGCACGGTATTGTTTGGATCCGTGGGGAATTTGGACTGGACGTAGGCAGTATCAAGTGCTGCTTCACCAGGACAAGGACCGGCACGAGGGCCTCAAACACCCGCCTGCCTTCTTCACCTTGGGCGGCGACAGGGGTTTCCTCTATTACTCCCGGCAGCCGCCTTTTTGTAGGCGGTGCAGGACATCGGGTCACACAGAGGCGGGTTGTAGCGGTGCCACCTGCCGTTTCTGTGGAGGGGACCACGAGACGAGGAACTGTGGGGCTCCGAAGAAGTGCCATGGCTGTGGGCTGGAGGGCCACCTCTTCAGGAGCTGTCCCAACCGCCAGAGGACCTTCGCTGAAGCGGTGGGCGGAGGAAGAATTTTATGTTCAAGGTTCTAGAGAGGATAGGGTTAGGGCGGGTTTTTGTTGGGTGGCTGCGTACCCTGTACACAGCAGTGGGGAGCACGGTTTCCGTTAATGGGCACTTGGGGGAGTTTTTTGGGTTGCACGCAGGGGTAAGACAGGGGTGTCCGCTCTCACCCCTGCTCTACGTCCTTTACATGGAGCCCCTGGCGGCGGCCATTAGGGCTGACCCGGGTGTGAAGGGTATCCTGGTACCAGGCAGCAGGGGCCTGAGGGTCAAGTTGTCGCAGTATGCGGATGACACCACACTGCTGCTGGACAACGATGCATGTCTGAGTCGGTCTTTGGAGATCTTCCAGGACTTTGGCCGGGTGTCTGGAGCGGAGCTCAATCTCGCCAAATCCTCTGTCAAGTTCTTTGGGCAGTGGAGGAGTAGGACAGACGTACCAGGAGGGCTGTCGCTCTGTGAAGGGGCCCTTGAGGATTCTTGGGGTCCACTTTGAGGCAGCCCGTAGCGCCGTGGCCAACTGGACCAGGCGCATGGAAGCAGTCCAGAAGAAGTTCACCCTCTGGAAGGCCAGGAGACTGACCTTCATGGGCAAAGTCCTGGTTCTGAAGGTGGACGTGTTGCCATCCCTCCTGTTCCTGGCATACATCTACCCTATGCCGGCCAGCATGCGGAGGCCTCTGATCCGCCTCATGTTCGGTTTCCTATGGGGGGGAAGTTACGAGTATGTGGCGAGGGCCCGCATGCTGGCACCCATGCGGGACGGGGGGCGGGATGTGCCTCACCTCCCGCTCAAGCTGGATTGTATTTTTGTTTCCTTTTTGTTGAAGGAGTTGTCCTCTCCGGTGGTTCATCCATCAGGCCATTTCCTGCGTTTCTTTTTCGCTTACCCGGCGAGGAGGCTTATGGTCTGGAACAACTCGGGCCCCCGGGCAGAGCAGTTGCCCTGGCATTATGGCCACGCGGCCAAGTGGCTTCGGGCTCACCCCGAGGCTTTGGATCGGGACGTGGGGCCGGACCATAGGAGGCTCTATGCCGAGGTGAGGCAGGGAGTGAACGCTCCAGCCGTGGTGGGCATTCCCTGTACGGTCTGGTTGTCGGTCCAACTGCCTGGCCTGGACAACGGGCTCAAGGACCTGAACTGGCTAGTGTTACATAAGAGCCTGCCGGTGCGGTCCATCATGCACCGGCATGGCCTGGCGAGGTCCGCGGGGTGCCCCAGAGCCGTGTGCTCTGGGGAAGAGACCATTAGACATGCCATGTGGGACTGTCCATTTGCGGGGGTTGTTTGGGCCAGGGCTTTGGTGCTATTGGGGAGAGTGGAGGGTGGGTTTACGCTGTCTTGGCCCAGAGTAGAGAGGGGCATAGGAAGGGTGACTGGAGGAGCACGGGGAAGGCTGGTGGCCTGGTTGATCATCAGCCTTTTCAAGCAGACAATTTGGGGGGCCAGACAGGCTTTGGTGAAAACCAACGCAGACTGGGGGGTGGAGGGTGTTGTGAGAAGGGTTGAGGGAGACTTGAGAGGGAGGATGAGGCGAGATGTGGCGAGGTGGGGTCAACATGCGGCCCTAGAACGGTGGAAAGGGGGAATGGGACTAATGTAGTAGTTTTGTCGTGCCCGAGAGTGGTTTAGTGGCTGGTATGGGGTTTTTGTTTTGTTGTGTAGTAATTGTTTTTTGGTTTGGTATAGGTATGTGATTGGTTTTGTATTATGTATGTCTGTTTTTTTGATAATAAAATAAGAATGAAGGTAAAACTCCTCTCCCAGCTGTTTGGAGAGGAGGTAACACCTGATTTCACAAAAAAAATAAAAATCTGTTCTTATCAGTTTAATATCTGATACGTCCCCTACCCGGGGACCATATATTAAATTGATTTTTGGAACAGGGAGATGGAATAGGGGCTTGCTCCGTCCACTCCACGCATCGACCTGGTCTTGCAGTATCTCCAGGAACGGTGCACTCACTCCTCCTAACTTTGTCAAAGTAAATGTTTTGGTACGCTAATCTGCGATGGGTTAAAGGCAATGCAAAAAAAAGAAATCATTAGATAGGCAACGCTCTGTTTAATCTGCGTTATGTTTTCCCGCCCTTTTTGTTAAAAAAAAAAAAAGAAAAAAACGTCCGTGTGTGTGTGTGTGTGTGTGTGTGTAAATGGCTGCATTTACATAGCGCTTTACAATTTGTTCCTCACATTTTACCCATTCACTCAGACGTTCACACACCGATGGCGGAGGCAACCATGCAAGGTGCCAACCTACCTGCTCATCAGGAGCAATTAGGGGATAAGTGTCTTTAAACAAAGCACAATTGATGCAAACACAGACAACGTGTTGTAAATGCTAGTACAGTAACATCCACCCCCCTGCGTCCTGTATCAGCCGCGCCGGGCGTGCCCGCTGGCCATAATGGGGGTTATCGCTTCTCGCCTTTTGGCTAAGATCAAGTGTAGTATCTGTTCTTATCAGTTTAATATCTGATACGTCCCCTACCCGGGGACCATATATTAAATAGATTTTTGGAACAGGGAGATGGAATAGGGGCTTGCTCCGTCCACTCCACGCATCGACCTGGTCTTGCAGTATCTCCAGGAACGGTGCACTCACTCCTCCTAACTTTGTCAAAGTAAATGTTTTGGTACGCTAATCTGCGATGGGTTAAAGGCAATGCAAAAAAAAGAAATCATTAGATGGGCAACGCTCTGTTTAATCTGCGTTATGTTTTCCCGCCCTTTTTGTTAAAAAAATTAAAAGAATTAAAAACGTCCGTGTGTGTGTGTGTGTGTGTAAATGGCTGCATTTACATAGCGCTTTACAATTTGTTCCTCACATTTTACCCATTCACTCAGACGTTCACACACCGATGGCGGAGGCAACCATGCAAGGTGCCAACCTACCTGCTCATCAGGAGCAATTAGGGGATAAGTGTCTTTAAACAAAGCACAATTGATGCAAACACAGACAACGTGTTGTAAATGCTAGTACAGTAACATCCACCCCCCTGCGTCCTGTATCAGCCGCGCCGGGCGTGCCCGCTGGCCATAATGGGGGTTATCGCTTCTCGGCCTTTTGGCTAAGATCGTGGAGGATCGTTTCGCGTTTATTATTTTACTCTCATTTCCACAGTCGTGCGTTGTATGGGACGTGGAAAGGGAGGTCTTTTTTGTTTTCTGTGCTGGCTTCTCCCTAGGAGGGTCAGTACTTAAGTTTCTTAGTTTTTTCTCTTTTGTTGGGTGTGGGTGACCGGCCTGTTTGCGATGGCCGGCTCATCCCCTGACTCTGCACAGTCGACCCCTGGGGTCGGACTGAGGCGCACAGCCCGTTTTTCCTGCTCCGGACCGGGGGAGTTGCTGGAGAGAGGCCTTTTCGTCAGGGGTGTCCTGGTGAAGCAGCTCGGCCTGAAGGTGGAGGAGGTTTACTGCCTGCAGTCGAACCTGCCAGAGAAGTGCTACGATGTGACCTTGAAGACTGAGGGCAGATACAACGACATGTTGAAGAAGTGCGAGGAATCGGCAGCCGTTGGTCTGCTGTCAGGCTTCAAGGTCACGGGTTTGGACAAGCCCAATTTCAGGTTAGTCACAATCCAAATGTATAATCCATTTGTGACTGACCTGACTTTGGCTTCCTTCCTGGGGAAATACGGGGACACGAGTTCTGCGGCACGGTATTGTTTGGATCCGTGGGGAATTTGGACTGGACGTAGGCAGTATCAAGTGCTGCTTCACCAGGACAAGGATGGGCACGAGGGCCTCAAACACCCGCCTGCCTTCTTCACCTTGGGTGGCGACAGGGGTTTCCTCTATTACTCCCGGCAGCCGCCTTTTTGTAGGCGGTGCAGGACATCGGGTCACACAGAGGCGGGTTGTAGCGGTGCCACCTGCCGTTTCTGTGGAGGGGACCACGAGACGAGGAACCGCCAGATGTCCCAACCGCCAGAGGACCTTCGCTGAAGCGGTGGGCGGAGGAAGAAGCGGGGCCCGAGGTCCGGCCCCGACAGCGGCTCCAGCAGCGGCGGCAGAGGCCCAGGCGGGGAAGGCGGCTCCGGCGGATGCTCCGGCATCGGCGGTGGCAGAGGCCCAGGCGGTGCGGCCGGCTCCGGCGGAGGCTCCGGCATCGGCGATGGCAGAGGCCCAGGCGGCGCGGCCGGCTCCGGCAGAAGCTCCAGCATCGGCGATGGCAGAGGCCCAGGCAGCGCGGCCGGCTCCGGCAGAAGCTCCAGCATCGGCGGTGGCAGAGGCCCAGGCGGGGAAGGCGGCTCCGGAGGGAGCTCCAGCAGTGGCGGCAACATCGGCCCATACAAGTGAGGCGGCCTCGGTGGCGGATCCGGCGCAGGCTCCGGCGACGTCTCCAAGGAGGACTCGGAGGCCAGCTCCGGCCCCACCGGCGCAGAGGAAAAGGATGGCACCTGCACCACTAGCAGGCCAGGAGGAGGCGGTACGGAGGCAGAAGGTGCAGTCAGTGTCTGCCCCACCGGGAGAGCAGGAGGGGGCAGGACGGAGGCACGGGACGCAGTCGGCGTCTGCACCACCAGGCGTGCAGGGGGAGATGGGACAGGGGGCCAGCATGGCGGGGATGGTGACAGGCACTGGTAGCCAGAGAGTTTCAGTGGCTGGACCATCGCGCCGGGCTCCAGAGCCCACAGAGGGGGGTTTTATGCAACGGATTGGGTCAGTTGTTGCATCAGCTGCCAGGAAGATCCGGACCTCACAGGGTCTGGGGCTCTCGGGTGAGGGAGGCGTGAGGAAGGCCAAGGGGCCTGGGGGTCAAGGGATGGGTGGTGGGTTTGGTCTGGGTGGCACGGGTGTTTCTGGCGGACTGGGGGAAGGGGGAGGGGGTTCTTCTCCCAGCTCAGAGGGATCGTCGGGGGAAAGTTTGGGGTTGGAGATGGACTATTCCCCAAGCCTTGTGGCTTTGTCCCCTTTGGGGACTGACGCTTATGAGGGTTCAGAGAGGCCACCAACTTCCCCCAACGTGATGCCCTATTCGTGGGCAGAGGCGTCAGAAGAGCTCTACCAGGACCTTGGGATTTAGAGGGGTCTGGGAGTGTTTTTTCTTGTTTTTTCCAAAATGTCTTTTATAGCTGCTACTTTTAACGTCAGAGGCTTGAGGGACCGAGTCAAAAGAGCGGCTGTTTTTGATTTCCTCGGTTCCCTTCATTTCTCTTTCTGTTTTTTGCAGGAGGTGCACTTGAAGGGTGGGGAGGATGTGAGGGATTTCCAGAAGGAGTTGAGCGGGGGGGATTCAGTGTGGAGTGTGGGGGGGGTTCATTCTGAAGGGGTGGGCATTTTGTTTGGGAGGGGAGTCAGGGTGGAGGACGTTTTTGTTGTTTCTCAGGGGAGGGTTTTTGGTGCTGATATAGCAATTGGGGAATGTAGGTTGAGGGTTATTGGGGTGTATGGGTGTCAGGGGGTTGCAGATAGGGTTAGACTGTTTGAGGGGTTAGTGCCACATTGTGCGACAAATAGACTGTTGGTCATTGGGGGTGATTTTAATTGTGAGTTGGGGAGGGGGGATATGGGTGGTAGGTGCATCGCGGGGCTCATGGCTTCTTTTGGGTTGGTGGACGGGGGGAGGGCTGTCACTCCCCGTTTGGATGGTCCCACATGGCGTAACTCCCGGGGGGTCGCCATGCGGCTGGACTACATCCTCGCTTCGCGGTCCTTGGGTCTGTTGTCTGGACGGGTGGTCCCTGCTTTTTTTTCGGACCATGACGGGGTCCTCCTGCGGTTTCGGTCGGCCGTTCCGGTTTTTGGGCGCGGGTACTGGAGGCTGAACTCCGGCATCCTCAGTGAGGCTGAGTTTGCCGGTGGTTTCGCCCTTTTTTTCCGGGGGCTTGAGGGACTCAGGCCATTCTTTGCCGGTGTGGTGGAGTGGTGGGAGGTGGCCAAGGAGAGGATAAGGGGGTTTGCCATTGGGTACAGCAAAAGGAGGGCGAAGAAGGCGGGGAGGGAGGTGCACCGTCTTCAACGTCTCCTCGAGTTCGAGTACACCTTGGGTAACCAAGGTGGCATTGTAGATCAGCGGGCTTGTGACTCCCTTAAAGCCGAGCTTAGGGGGGTCTATGAAGTTAGGGCCCGTGCTTTCCTATCGCGGTCACGTCGGGATTTCTTGGAGAAGGATGAGACGTGTTCTGCAGCTTTTTTTGGCAGTGTAAGGGCCGATAAGGTAAGGAAGACGATCACGGGGGTTAGGGACAGCCGGGGTCAGGTGACAACAGAAGCAGGGGAGATGGTAAGGGTCTCAACAGACCACTTCCGCTCTTTCTTCTGTGAACGGGTGGTGGATGAGGACCGCGCAGAGGCTTTTTTGCAGCTTGTGGCTCAAAGGGTTTCGCCCGACCTGGCTGAGGCTTTGGAGGCCCCTCTCTCTCTCGAGGAATTGGAGGGTGCCCTTCGTAGGATGGGCAAGCGTAAGGTTCCGGGCATCGATGGCCTGCCGGCTGAGTTTTATCTCAGGTTTTGGGATATTCTCGGCCCGGTGGTTCTAGAGGTCCTGACCGAGGTCCTCCGCACAGGGGCGCTGGGAGGGTCGATGGCTAAGGGGGTGATCTCACTTCTGTTCAAGAAGGGGGACGCCTCTGACCTTAATAACTGGCGGCCTTTGACCATGCTGTGTGTGGACTATAAGCTATTGGCTAAGGTCCTCACGGACCGTCTGTGCGCAGCTCTCCCGGATGCGGTCCATGTGGACCAGACGTGTGGGGTGGCTGGGCGCTCGTTGAGATGGAACCTCCAGCTCATCAGAGACGTCATCGCTTGGGCAGAGGATCGGGACCTGCCACTTATGGTTGTGGGTCTCGATCAGGCCAAAGCCTTTGATAGGGTTCACTGGGGATTTATGTTCAAGGTTCTAGAGAGGATAGGGTTAGGGCGGGTTTTTGTTGGGTGGCTGCGTACCCTGTACACAGCAGTGGGGAGCACGGTTTCCGTTAATGGGCACTTGGGGGAGTTTTTTGGGTTGCACGCAGGGGTAAGACAGGGGTGTCCGCTCTCACCCCTGCTCTACGTCCTTTACATGGAGCCCCTGGCGGCGGCCATTAGGGCTGACCCGGGTGTGAAGGGTATCCTGGTACCAGGCAGCAGGGGCCTGAGGGTCAAGTTGTCGCAGTATGCGGATGACACCACACTGCTGCTGGACAACGATGCATGTCTGAGTCGGTCTTTGGAGATCTTCCAGGACTTTGGCCGGGTGTCTGGAGCGGAGCTCAATCTCGCCAAATCCTCTGTCAAGTTCTTTGGGCAGTGGAGGAGTAGGACAGACGTACCAGGAGGGCTGTCGCTCTGTGAAGGGGCCCTTGAGGATTCTTGGGGTCCACTTTGAGGCAGCCCGTAGCGCCGTGGCCAACTGGACCAGGCGCATGGAAGCAGTCCAGAAGAAGTTCACCCTCTGGAAGGCCAGGAGACTGACCTTCATGGGCAAAGTCCTGGTTCTGAAGGTGGACGTGTTGCCATCCCTCCTGTTCCTGGCATACATCTACCCTATGCCGGCCAGCATGCGGAGGCCTCTGATCCGCCTCATGTTCGGTTTCCTATGGGGGGGAAGTTACGAGTATGTGGCGAGGGCCCGCATGCTGGCACCCATGCGGGACGGGGGGCGGGATGTGCCTCACCTCCCGCTCAAGCTGGATTGTATTTTTGTTTCCTTTTTGTTGAAGGAGTTGTCCTCTCCGGTGGTTCATCCATCAGGCCATTTCCTGCGTTTCTTTTTCGCTTACCCGGCGAGGAGGCTTATGGTCTGGAACAACTCGGGCCCCCGGGCAGAGCAGTTGCCCTGGCATTATGGCCACGCGGCCAAGTGGCTTCGGGCTCACCCCGAGGCTTTGGATCGGGACGTGGGGCCGGACCATAGGAGGCTCTATGCCGAGGTGAGGCAGGGAGTGAACGCTCCAGCCGTGGTGGGCATTCCCTGTACGGTCTGGTTGTCGGTCCAACTGCCTGGCCTGGACAACGGGCTCAAGGACCTGAACTGGCTAGTGTTACATAAGAGCCTGCCGGTGCGGTCCATCATGCACCGGCATGGCCTGGCGAGGTCCGCGGGGTGCCCCAGAGCCGTGTGCTCTGGGGAAGAGACCATTAGACATGCCATGTGGGACTGTCCATTTGCGGGGGTTGTTTGGGCCAGGGCTTTGGTGCTATTGGGGAGAGTGGAGGGTGGGTTTACGCTGTCTTGGCCCAGAGTAGAGAGGGGCATAGGAAGGGTGACTGGAGGAGCACGGGGAAGGCTGGTGGCCTGGTTGATCATCAGCCTTTTCAAGCAGACAATTTGGGGGGCCAGACAGGCTTTGGTGAAAACCAACGCAGACTGGGGGGTGGAGGGTGTTGTGAGAAGGGTTGAGGGAGACTTGAGAGGGAGGATGAGGCGAGATGTGGCGAGGTGGGGTCAACATGCGGCCCTAGAACGGTGGAAAGGGGGAATGGGACTAATGTAGTAGTTTTGTCGTGCCCGAGAGTGGTTTAGTGGCTGGTATGGGGTTTTTGTTTTGCTGTGTAGTAATTGTTTTTTGGTTTGGTATAGGTATGTGATTGGTTTTGTATTATGTATGTCTGTTTTTTTGATAATAAAATAAGAATGAAGGTAAAACTCCTCTCCCAGCTGTTTGGAGAGGAGGTAACACCTGATTTCACAAAAAAAATAAAAATCTGTTCTTATCAGTTTAATATCTGATACGTCCCCTACCCGGGGACCATATATTAAATTGATTTTTGGAACAGGGAGATGGAATAGGGGCTTGCTCCGTCCACTCCACGCATCGACCTGGTCTTGCAGTATCTCCAGGAACGGTGCACTCACTCCTCCTAACTTTGTCAAAGTAAATGTTTTGGTACGCTAATCTGCGATGGGTTAAAGGCAATGCAAAAAAAAGAAATCATTAGATAGGCAACGCTCTGTTTAATCTGCGTTATGTTTTCCCGCCCTTTTTGTTAAAAAAAAAAAAAGAAAAAAACGTCCGTGTGTGTGTGTGTGTGTGTGTGTGTAAATGGCTGCATTTACATAGCGCTTTACAATTTGTTCCTCACATTTTACCCATTCACTCAGACGTTCACACACCGATGGCGGAGGCAACCATGCAAGGTGCCAACCTACCTGCTCATCAGGAGCAATTAGGGGATAAGTGTCTTTAAACAAAGCACAATTGATGCAAACACAGACAACGTGTTGTAAATGCTAGTACAGTAACATCCACCCCCCTGCGTCCTGTATCAGCCGCGCCGGGCGTGCCCGCTGGCCATAATGGGGGTTATCGCTTCTCGCCTTTTGGCTAAGATCAAGTGTAGTATCTGTTCTTATCAGTTTAATATCTGATACGTCCCCTACCCGGGGACCATATATTAAATAGATTTTTGGAACAGGGAGATGGAATAGGGGCTTGCTCCGTCCACTCCACGCATCGACCTGGTCTTGCAGTATCTCCAGGAACGGTGCACTCACTCCTCCTAACTTTGTCAAAGTAAATGTTTTGGTACGCTAATCTGCGATGGGTTAAAGGCAATGCAAAAAAAAGAAATCATTAGATGGGCAACGCTCTGTTTAATCTGCGTTATGTTTTCCCGCCCTTTTTGTTAAAAAAATTAAAAGAATTAAAAACGTCCGTGTGTGTGTGTGTGTGTGTAAATGGCTGCATTTACATAGCGCTTTACAATTTGTTCCTCACATTTTACCCATTCACTCAGACGTTCACACACCGATGGCGGAGGCAACCATGCAAGGTGCCAACCTACCTGCTCATCAGGAGCAATTAGGGGATAAGTGTCTTTAAACAAAGCACAATTGATGCAAACACAGACAACGTGTTGTAAATGCTAGTACAGTAACATCCACCCCCCTGCGTCCTGTATCAGCCGCGCCGGGCGTGCCCGCTGGCCATAATGGGGGTTATCGCTTCTCGGCCTTTTGGCTAAGATCGTGGAGGATCGTTTCGCGTTTATTATTTTACTCTCATTTCCACAGTCGTGCGTTGTATGGGACGTGGAAAGGGAGGTCTTTTTTGTTTTCTGTGCTGGCTTCTCCCTAGGAGGGTCAGTACTTAAGTTTCTTAGTTTTTTCTCTTTTGTTGGGTGTGGGTGACCGGCCTGTTTGCGATGGCCGGCTCATCCCCTGACTCTGCACAGTCGACCCCTGGGGTCGGACTGAGGCGCACAGCCCGTTTTTCCTGCTCCGGACCGGGGGAGTTGCTGGAGAGAGGCCTTTTCGTCAGGGGTGTCCTGGTGAAGCAGCTCGGCCTGAAGGTGGAGGAGGTTTACTGCCTGCAGTCGAACCTGCCAGAGAAGTGCTACGATGTGACCTTGAAGACTGAGGGCAGATACAACGACATGTTGAAGAAGTGCGAGGAATCGGCAGCCGTTGGTCTGCTGTCAGGCTTCAAGGTCACGGGTTTGGACAAGCCCAATTTCAGGTTAGTCACAATCCAAATGTATAATCCATTTGTGACTGACCTGACTTTGGCTTCCTTCCTGGGGAAATACGGGGACACGAGTTCTGCGGCACGGTATTGTTTGGATCCGTGGGGAATTTGGACTGGACGTAGGCAGTATCAAGTGCTGCTTCACCAGGACAAGGATGGGCACGAGGGCCTCAAACACCCGCCTGCCTTCTTCACCTTGGGCGGCGACAGGGGTTTCCTCTATTACTCCCGGCAGCCGCCTTTTTGTAGGCGGTGCAGGACATCGGGTCACACAGAGGCGGGTTGTAGCGGTGCCACCTGCCGTTTCTGTGGAGGGGACCACGAGACGAGGAACCGCCAGATGTCCCAACCGCCAGAGGACCTTCGCTGAAGCGGTGGGCGGAGGAAGAAGCGGGGCCCGAGGTCCGGCCCCGACAGCGGCTCCAGCAGCGGCGGCAGAGGCCCAGGCGGGGAAGGCGGCTCCGGCGGATGCTCCGGCATCGGCGGTGGCAGAGGCCCAGGCGGTGCGGCCGGCTCCGGCGGAGGCTCCGGCATCGGCGATGGCAGAGGCCCAGGCGGCGCGGCCGGCTCCGGCAGAAGCTCCAGCATCGGCGATGGCAGAGGCCCAGGCAGCGCGGCCGGCTCCGGCAGAAGCTCCAGCATCGGCGGTGGCAGAGGCCCAGGCGGGGAAGGCGGCTCCGGAGGGAGCTCCAGCAGTGGCGGCAACATCGGCCCATACAAGTGAGGCGGCCTCGGTGGCGGATCCGGCGCAGGCTCCGGCGACGTCTCCAAGGAGGACTCGGAGGCCAGCTCCGGCCCCACCGGCGCAGAGGAAAAGGATGGCACCTGCACCACTAGCAGGCCAGGAGGAGGCGGTACGGAGGCAGAAGGTGCAGTCAGTGTCTGCCCCACCGGGAGAGCAGGAGGGGGCAGGACGGAGGCACGGGACGCAGTCGGCGTCTGCACCACCAGGCGTGCAGGGGGAGATGGGACAGGGGGCCAGCATGGCGGGGATGGTGACAGGCACTGGTAGCCAGAGAGTTTCAGTGGCTGGACCATCGCGCCGGGCTCCAGAGCCCACAGAGGGGGGTTTTATGCAACGGATTGGGTCAGTTGTTGCATCAGCTGCCAGGAAGATCCGGACCTCACAGGGTCTGGGGCTCTCGGGTGAGGGAGGCGTGAGGAAGGCCAAGGGGCCTGGGGGTCAAGGGATGGGTGGTGGGTTTGGTCTGGGTGGCACGGGTGTTTCTGGCGGACTGGGGGAAGGGGGAGGGGGTTCTTCTCCCAGCTCAGAGGGATCGTCGGGGGAAAGTTTGGGGTTGGAGATGGACTATTCCCCAAGCCTTGTGGCTTTGTCCCCTTTGGGGACTGACGCTTATGAGGGTTCAGAGAGGCCACCAACTTCCCCCAACGTGATGCCCTATTCGTGGGCAGAGGCGTCAGAAGAGCTCTACCAGGACCTTGGGATTTAGAGGGGTCTGGGAGTGTTTTTTCTTGTTTTTTCCAAAATGTCTTTTATAGCTGCTACTTTTAACGTCAGAGGCTTGAGGGACCGAGTCAAAAGAGCGGCTGTTTTTGATTTCCTCGGTTCCCTTCATTTCTCTTTCTGTTTTTTGCAGGAGGTGCACTTGAAGGGTGGGGAGGATGTGAGGGATTTCCAGAAGGAGTTGAGCGGGGGGGATTCAGTGTGGAGTGTGGGGGGGGTTCATTCTGAAGGGGTGGGCATTTTGTTTGGGAGGGGAGTCAGGGTGGAGGACGTTTTTGTTGTTTCTCAGGGGAGGGTTTTTGGTGCTGATATAGCAATTGGGGAATGTAGGTTGAGGGTTATTGGGGTGTATGGGTGTCAGGGGGTTGCAGATAGGGTTAGACTGTTTGAGGGGTTAGTGCCACATTGTGCGACAAATAGACTGTTGGTCATTGGGGGTGATTTTAATTGTGAGTTGGGGAGGGGGGATATGGGTGGTAGGTGCATCGCGGGGCTCATGGCTTCTTTTGGGTTGGTGGACGGGGGGAGGGCTGTCACTCCCCGTTTGGATGGTCCCACATGGCGTAACTCCCGGGGGGTCGCCATGCGGCTGGACTACATCCTCGCTTCGCGGTCCTTGGGTCTGTTGTCTGGACGGGTGGTCCCTGCTTTTTTTTCGGACCATGACGGGGTCCTCCTGCGGTTTCGGTCGGCCGTTCCGGTTTTTGGGCGCGGGTACTGGAGGCTGAACTCCGGCATCCTCAGTGAGGCTGAGTTTGCCGGTGGTTTCGCCCTTTTTTTCCGGGGGCTTGAGGGACTCAGGCCATTCTTTGCCGGTGTGGTGGAGTGGTGGGAGGTGGCCAAGGAGAGGATAAGGGGGTTTGCCATTGGGTACAGCAAAAGGAGGGCGAAGAAGGCGGGGAGGGAGGTGCACCGTCTTCAACGTCTCCTCGAGTTCGAGTACACCTTGGGTAACCAAGGTGGCATTGTAGATCAGCGGGCTTGTGACTCCCTTAAAGCCGAGCTTAGGGGGGTCTATGAAGTTAGGGCCCGTGCTTTCCTATCGCGGTCACGTCGGGATTTCTTGGAGAAGGATGAGACGTGTTCTGCAGCTTTTTTTGGCAGTGTAAGGGCCGATAAGGTAAGGAAGACGATCACGGGGGTTAGGGACAGCCGGGGTCAGGTGACAACAGAAGCAGGGGAGATGGTAAGGGTCTCAACAGACCACTTCCGCTCTTTCTTCTGTGAACGGGTGGTGGATGAGGACCGCGCAGAGGCTTTTTTGCAGCTCGTGGCTCAAAGGGTTTCGCCCGACCTGGCTGAGGCTTTGGAGGCCCCTCTCTCTCTCGAGGAATTGGAGGGTGCCCTTCGTAGGATGGGCAAGCGTAAGGTTCCGGGCATCGATGGCCTGCCGGCTGAGTTTTATCTCAGGTTTTGGGATATTCTCGGCCCGGTGGTTCTAGAGGTCCTGACCGAGGTCCTCCGCACAGGGGCGCTGGGAGGGTCGATGGCTAAGGGGGTGATCTCACTTCTGTTCAAGAAGGGGGACGCCTCTGACCTTAATAACTGGCGGCCTTTGACCATGCTGTGTGTGGACTATAAGCTATTGGCTAAGGTCCTCACGGACCGTCTGTGCGCAGCTCTCCCGGATGCGGTCCATGTGGACCAGACGTGTGGGGTGGCTGGGCGCTCGTTGAGATGGAACCTCCAGCTCATCAGAGACGTCATCGCTTGGGCAGAGGATCGGGACCTGCCACTTATGGTTGTGGGTCTCGATCAGGCCAAAGCCTTTGATAGGGTTCACTGGGGATTTATGTTCAAGGTTCTAGAGAGGATAGGGTTAGGGCGGGTTTTTGTTGGGTGGCTGCGTACCCTGTACACAGCAGTGGGGAGCACGGTTTCCGTTAATGGGCACTTGGGGGAGTTTTTTGGGTTGCACGCAGGGGTAAGACAGGGGTGTCCGCTCTCACCCCTGCTCTACGTCCTTTACATGGAGCCCCTGGCGGCGGCCATTAGGGCTGACCCGGGTGTGAAGGGTATCCTGGTACCAGGCAGCAGGGGCCTGAGGGTCAAGTTGTCGCAGTATGCGGATGACACCACACTGCTGCTGGACAACGATGCATGTCTGAGTCGGTCTTTGGAGATCTTCCAGGACTTTGGCCGGGTGTCTGGAGCGGAGCTCAATCTCGCCAAATCCTCTGTCAAGTTCTTTGGGCAGTGGAGGAGTAGGACAGACGTACCAGGAGGGCTGTCGCTCTGTGAAGGGGCCCTTGAGGATTCTTGGGGTCCACTTTGAGGCAGCCCGTAGCGCCGTGGCCAACTGGACCAGGCGCATGGAAGCAGTCCAGAAGAAGTTCACCCTCTGGAAGGCCAGGAGACTGACCTTCATGGGCAAAGTCCTGGTTCTGAAGGTGGACGTGTTGCCATCCCTCCTGTTCCTGGCATACATCTACCCTACGCCGGCCAGCATGCGGAGGCCTCTGATCCGCCTCATGTTCGGTTTCCTATGGGGGGGAAGTTACGAGTATGTGGCGAGGGCCCGCATGCTGGCACCCATGCGGGACGGGGGGCGGGATGTGCCTCACCTCCCGCTCAAGCTGGATTGTATTTTTGTTTCCTTTTTGTTGAAGGAGTTGTCCTCTCCGGTGGTTCATCCATCAGGCCATTTCCTGCGTTTCTTTTTCGCTTACCCGGCGAGGAGGCTTATGGTCTGGAACAACTCGGGCCCCCGGGCAGAGCAGTTGCCCTGGCATTATGGCCACGCGGCCAAGTGGCTTCGGGCTCACCCCGAGGCTTTGGATCGGGACGTGGGGCCGGACCATAGGAGGCTCTATGCCGAGGTGAGGCAGGGAGTGAACGCTCCAGCCGTGGTGGGCATTCCCTCTACGGTCTGGTTGTCGGTCCAACTGCCTGGCCTGGACAACGGGCTCAAGGACCTGAACTGGCTAGTGTTACATAAGAGCCTGCCGGTGCGGTCCATCATGCACCGGCATGGCCTGGCGAGGTCCGCGGGGTGCCCCAGAGCCGTGTGCTCTGGGGAAGAGACCATTAGACATGCCATGTGGGACTGTCCATTTGCGGGGGTTGTTTGGGCCAGGGCTTTGGTGCTATTGGGGAGAGTGGAGGGTGGGTTTACGCTGTCTTGGCCCAGAGTAGAGAGGGGCATAGGAAGGGTGACTGGAGGAGCACGGGGAAGGCTGGTGGCCTGGTTGATCATCAGCCTTTTCAAGCAGACAATTTGGGGGGCCAGACAGGCTTTGGTGAAAACCAACGCAGACTGGGGGGTGGAGGGTGTTGTGAGAAGGGTTGAGGGAGAATTGAGAGGGAGGATGAGGCGAGATGTGGCGAGGTGGGGTCAACATGCGGCCCTAGAACGGTGGAAAGGGGGAATGGGACTAATGTAGTAGTTTTGTCGTGCCCGAGAGTGGTTTAGTGGCTGGTATGGGGTTTTTGTTTTGTTGTGTAGTAATTGTTTTTTGGTTCGGTATAGGTATGTGATTGGTTTTGTATTATGTATGTCTGTTTTTTTGATAATAAAATAAGAATGAAGGTAAAACTCCTCTCCCAGCTGTTTGGAGAGGAGGTAACACCTGATTTCACAAAAAAAATAAAAATCTGTTCTTATCAGTTTAATATCTGATACGTCCCCTACCCGGGGACCATATATTAAATTGATTTTTGGAACAGGGAGATGGAATAGGGGCTTGCTCCGTCCACTCCACGCATCGACCTGGTCTTGCAGTATCTCCAGGAACGGTGCACTCACTCCTCCTAACTTTGTCAAAGTAAATGTTTTGGTACGCTAATCTGCGATGGGTTAAAGGCAATGCAAAAAAAAAGAAATCATTAGATGGGCAACGCTCTGTTTAATCTGCGTTATGTTTTCCCGCCCTTTTTGTTAAAAAAAAGAAAAAACTTCTGTGTGTGTGTGTGTGTGTGTGTGTGTGTGCGTTATGTTTTCCCGCCCTTTTTGTAAACGTCCGTGTGTGTGTGTGTGTGTGTGTGTGTGTGTGTGTGTGTGTGTGTGTGTGTGTAAATGGCTGCATTTACATAGTGCTTTACAATTTGTTCCTCACCTTTTACCCATTCACTCAGACGTTCACACACCGATGGCGGAGGCAACCATGCAAGGTGCCAACCTACCTGCTCATCAGGAGCAATTAGGGGATAAGTGTCTTTAAACAAAGCACAATTGATGCAAACACAGACAACGTGTTGTAAATGCTAGTACAGTAACATCCACCCCCCTGCGTCCTGTATCAGCCGCGCCGGGCGTGCCCCTTGGCCATAATGGGGGTTATCGCTTCTCGGCCTTTTGGCTAAGATCAAGTGTAGTATCTGTTCTTATCAGTTTAATATCTGATACGTCCCCTACCCGGGGACCATATATTAAATTGATTTTTGGAACAGGGAGATGGAATAGGGGCTTGCTCCGTCCACTCCACGCTCTTGCAGTATCTCCAGGAACGGTGCACTCACTCCTCCTAACTTTGTCAAAGTAAATGTTTTGGTACGCTAATCTGCGATGGGTTAAAGGCAATGCAAAAAAAAGAAATCATTAGATGGGCAACGCTCTGTTTAATCTGCGTTATGTTTTCCCGCCCTTTTTGTTAAAAAAATAAAAAGAATTAAAAACGTCCGTGTGTGTGTGTGTGTGTGTAAATGGCTGCATTTACATAGCGCTTTACAATTTGTTCCTCACATTTTACCCATTCACTCAGACGTTCACACACCGATGGCGGAGGCAACCATGCAAGGTGCCAACCTACCTGCTCATCAGGAGCAATTAGGGGATAAGTGTCTTTAAACAAAGCACAATTGATGCAAACACAGACAACGTGTTGTAAATGCTAGTACAGTAACATCCACCCCCCTGCGTCCTGTATCAGCCGCGCCGGGCGTGCCCGCTGGCCATAATGGGGGTTATCGCTTCTCGGCCTTTTGGCTAAGATCAAGTGTAGTATCTGTTCTTATCAGTTTAATATCTGATACGTCCCCTACCCGGGGACCATATATTAAATTGATTTTTGGAACAGGGAGATGGAATAGGGGCTTGCTCCGTCCACTCCACGCATCGACCTGGTCTTGCAGTATCTCCAGGAACGGTGCACTCACTCCTCCTAACTTTGTCAAAGTAAATGTTTTGGTACGCTAATCTGCGATGGGTTAAAGGCAATGCAAAAAAAAAAATCATTAGATGGGCAATGCTCTGTTTAATCTGCGTTATGTTTTCCCGCCCTTTTTCCCTGCTCAGCGGAAAGCTGCTCACGATAAACCCGCCCAGAGTCCGGTCTCCTTCAACTGGGCCAGAACCAAACAACCTCATCAGGTCAGAGACACCCCGGTCTGTCCCCATTTCAAATGTCTTTGGGCTTCGACGCTTCAATAGTACGGTAATTATCAGCGAATAATAATCTTTCCGGCGCAAAAGTTTAAATGAGGTTAATGAGAGATGTGGTAGATAGTGGTATTGTAGTCAAGACCACCCAACGTTTAAGCTTGATGTGTCTCTACCAGGTGAAGAGAGGAGACACTTGACTCTCATCTGTGTCCTTGATGTGTCTCTACAGGTGGAGAGAGAGGACACTTGACTCTCATCTGTGTCCTTGATGTGTCTCTACCAGGTGGAGAGAGAGGAGACACTTGACTCTCATCTGTGTCCTTGATGTGTCTCTACCAGGTGGAGAGAGAGGACACTTGACTCTCATCTGTGTCCTTGATGTGTCTCTACCAGGTGAAGAGAGAGGAGACACTTGACTCTCATCTGTGTCCTTGATGTGTCTCTACAGGTGGAGAGAGAGGACACTTGACTCTCATCTGTGTCCTTGATGTGTCTCTACCAGGTGAAGAGAGAGGAGACACTTGACTCTCATCTGTGTCCTTGATGTGTCTCTACCAGGTGGAGAGAGAGGACACTTGACTCATCTGTGTCCTTGATGTGTCTCTACAGGTGGAGAGAGAGGACACTTGACTATCATCTGTGTCCTTGATGTGTCTCTACCAGGTGGAGAGAGAGGAGACACTTGACTCTCATCTGTGTCCTTGATGTGTCTCTACCAGGTGAAGAGAGAGGAGACACTTGACTCTCATCTGTGTCCTTGATGTGTCTCTACCAGGTGGAGAGAGAGGAGACACTTGGCTCTCATCTGTGTCCTTGATGTGTCTCTACCAGGTGGAGAGAGAGGACACTTTACTCTCATCTGTGTCCTTGATGTGTCTCTACAGGTGGAGAGAGAGGACAATTGACTCTCATCTGTGTCCTTGATGTGTCTCTACAGGTGGAGCGAGAGGACACTTGACTCTCATCTGTGTCCTTGATGTGTCTCTACCAGGTGGAGAGAGAGGACACTTGACTCTCATCTGTGTCCTTGTGTGTCTCTACCAGGTGGAGAGAGAGGACACTTAACTCTCATCTGTGTCCTTGATGTGTCTCTACCAGGTGGAGAGAGGAGACACTTGACTCTCATCTGTGTCCTTGATGTGTCTCTACAGGTGGAGAGAGAGGACACTTGACTCTCATCTGTGTCCTTGATGTGTCTCTACCAGGTGGAGAGAGAGGACACTTGACTCTCATCTGTGTCCTTGATGTGTCTCTACCAGGTGGAGAGAGAGGACACTTGACTCTCATCTGTGTCCTTGATGTGTCTCTACCAGGTGGAGAGAGAGGACACTTGACTCTCATCTGTGTCCTTGATGTGTCTCTACCAGGTGGAGAGAGAGGACACTTGACTCTCATCTGTGTCCTTGATGTGTCTCTACCAGGTGGAGAGAGAGGACACTTGACTCTCATCTGTGTCCTTGATGTGTCTCTACAGGTGGAGAGAGAGGACACTTGACTCTCATCTGTGTCCTTGATGTGTCTCTACAGGTGGAGAGAGAGGAGACACTTGACTCTCATCTGTGTCCTTGATGTGTCTCTACCAGGTGGAGAGAGAGGACACTTGACTCTCATCTGTGTCCTTGATGTGTCTCTACAGGTGGAGAGAGAGGACACTTGACTCTCATCTGTGTCCTTGATGTATCTCTACCAGGTGGAGAGAGAGGAGACACTTGACTCTCATCTGTGTCCTTGATGTGTCTCTACAGGTGGAGAGAGAGGACACTTGACTCTCATCTGTGTCCTTGATGTGTCTCTACAGGTGGAGAGAGAGGACACTTGACTCTCATCTGTGTCCTTGATGTGTCTCTACCAGGTGGAGAGAGAGGACACTTGACTCATCTGTGTCCTTGATGTGTCTCTACAGGTGGAGAGAGAGGAGACACTTGACTCTCATCTGTGTCCTTGATGTGTCTCTACCAGGTGGAGAGAGAGAGGACACTTGACTCTCATCTGTGTCCTTGATGTGTCTCTACAGGTGGAGAGAGAGGACACTTGACTCTCATCTGTGTCCTTGATGTGTCTCTACCAGGTGGAGAGAGAGGAGACACTTGACTCTCATCTGTGTCCTTGATGTTTCTCTACAGGTGGATAGAGAGGACACTTGACTCTCATCTGTGTCCTTGATGTGTCTCTACAGGTGGAGAGAGAGGAGACACTTGACTCTCATCTGTGTCCTTGATGTGTCTCTACCAGGTGAAGAGAGAGGAGACACTTGACTCTCATCTGTGTCCTTGATGTGTCTCTACCAGGTGGAGAGAGAGGAGACACTTGGCTCTCATCTGTGTCCTTGATGTGTCTCTACCAGGTGGAGAGAGAGGAGACACTTGACTCTCATCTGTGTCCTTTATGTGTCTCTACCAGGTGGAGAGAGAGGAGACACTTGACTCTCATCTGTGTCCTTGATGTGTCTCTACCAGGTGGAGAGAGAGGAGACACTTGACTCTCATCTGTGTCCTTGATGTGTCTCTACCAGGTGGAGAGAGAAGACACTTGACTCTCATCTGTGTCCTTGATGTGTCTCTACCAGGTGGAGAGAGAGGACACTTGACTCTCATCTGTGTCCTTGATGTGTCTCTACAGGTGGAGAGAGAGGAGACACTTGACTCTCATCTGTGTCCTTGATGTGTCTCTACCAGGTGGAGAGAGAGGAGACACTTGACTCTCATCTGTGTCCTTGATGTGTCTCTACCAGGTGGAGAGAGAGGAGACACTTGACTCTCATCTGTGTCATTGATGTGTCTCTACAGGTGGATAGAGAGGACACTTGACTCTCATATGTGTCCTTGATGTGTCTCTACAGGTGGAGAGAGAGGACACTTGACTCTCATCTGTGTCCTTGATGTGTCTCTACCAGGTGGAGAGAGAGGACACTTGACTCTCATCTGTGTCCTTGATGTGTCTCTACCAGGTGGAGAGAGAGGACACTTGACTCTCATCTGTGTCCTTGATGTGTCTCTACCAGGTGGAGAGAGAGGACACTTGACTCTTATCTGTGTCCTTGATGTGTCTCTACCAAGTGGAGAGAGAGGACACTTGACTCTCATCTGTGTCCTTGATGTGTCTCTACAGGTGGAGAGAGAGGACACTTGACTCTCATCTGTGTCCTTGATGTGTCTCTACAGGTGGAGAGAGAGGACACTTGACTCTCATCTGTGTCCTTGATGTGTCTCTACCAGGTGGAGAGAGAGGACACTTGACTATCATCTGTGTCCTTGATGTGTCTCTACCAGGTGGAGAGAGGAGACACTTGACTCTCATCTGTGTCCTTGGTGTGTCTCTACAGGTGGAGAGAGAGGACACTTGACCCTCATCTGTGTCCTTGATGTGTCTCTACAGGTGGAGAGAGAGAACACTTGACTCTCATCTGTGTCCTTGATGTCTCTCTACAGGTGGAGAGAGAGGACACTTGACTCTCATCTGTGTCCTTGATGTGTCTCTACCAGGTGGAGAGAGAGGACACTTGACTCTCATCTGTGTCCTTGATGTGTCTCTACCAGGTGGAGAGAGAGGACACTTGACTCTCATCTGTGTCCTTGATGTGTCTCTACAGGTGGAGAGAGAGGACACTTGACTCTCATCTGTGTCCTTGATGTGTCTCTACCAGGTGAAGAGAGAGGACACTTGACTCTCATCTGTGTCCTTGATGTGTCTCTACCAGGTGAAGAGAGAGGAGACACTTGACTCTCATCTGTGTCCTTGATGTGTCTCTACCAGGTGGAGAGAGAGGACACTTGACTCTCATCTGTGTCCTTGATGTGTCTCTACAGGTGGAGAGAGAGGACACTTGACTCTCATCTGTGTCCTTGATGTGTCTCTACCAGGTGGAGAGAGAAGAGACACTTGACTCTCATCTGTGTCCTTGATGTGTCTCTACAGGTGGAGAGAGAGGACACTTGACTCTCATCTGTGTCCTTGATGTGTCTCTACCAGGTGAAGAGAGAGGAGACACTTGACTCTCATCTGTGTCCTTGATGTGTCTCTACCAGGTGAAGAGAGAGGAGACACTTGACTCTCATCTGTGTCCTTGATGTGTCTCTACCAGGTGGAGAGAGAGGACACTTGACTATCATCTGTGTCCTTGATGTGTCTCTACCAGGTGGAGAGAGGAGACACTTGACTCTCATCTGTGTCCTTGGTGTGTCTCTACAGGTGGAGAGAGAGGACACTTGACCCTCATCTGTGTCCTTGATGTGTCTCTACAGGTGGAGAGAGAGAACACTTGACTCTCATCTGTGTCCTTGATGTCTCTCTACAGGTGGAGAGAGAGGACACTTGACTCTCATCTGTGTCCTTGATGTGTCTCTACCAGGTGGAGAGAGAGGACACTTGACTCTCATCTGTGTCCTTGATGTGTCTCTACCAGGTGGAGAGAGAGGACACTTGACTCTCATCTGTGTCCTTGATGTGTCTCTACAGGTGGAGAGAGAGGACACTTGACTCTCATCTGTGTCCTTGATGTGTCTCTACCAGGTGAAGAGAGAGGACACTTGACTCTCATCTGTGTCCTTGATGTGTCTCTACCAGGTGAAGAGAGAGGAGACACTTGACTCTCATCTGTGTCCTTGATGTGTCTCTACCAGGTGGAGAGAGAGGACACTTGACTCTCATCTGTGTCCTTGATGTGTCTCTACAGGTGGAGAGAGAGGACACTTGACTCTCATCTGTGTCCTTGATGTGTCTCTACCAGGTGGAGAGAGAAGAGACACTTGACTCTCATCTGTGTCCTTGATGTGTCTCTACAGGTGGAGAGAGAGGACACTTGACTCTCATCTGTGTCCTTGATGTGTCTCTACCAGGTGAAGAGAGAGGAGACACTTGACTCTCATCTGTGTCCTTGATGTGTCTCTACCAGGTGAAGAGAGAGGAGACACTTGACTCTCATCTGTGTCCTTGATGTGTCTCTACAGGTGGATAGAGTGGACACTTGACTCTCATCTGTGTCCTTGATGTGTCTCTACCAGGTGAAGAGAGAGGAGACACTTGACTCTCATCTGTGTCCTTGATGTGTCTCTACCAGGTGAAGAGAGAGGAGACACTTGACTCCCATCTGTGTCCTTGATGTGTCTCTACAGGTGGATAGAGAGGACACTTGACTCTCATCTGTGTCCTTGATGTGTCTCTACAGGTGGAGAGAGAGGCCACTTGACTCTCATCTGTGTCCTTGATGTGTCTCTACCAGGTGGAGAGAGAGGACACTTGACTCTCATCTGTGTCCTTGATGTGTCTCTACCAGGTGGAGAGAGAGGACACTTGACTCTCATCTGTGTCCTTGATGTGTCTCTACCAGGTGGAGAGAGGAGACACTTGACTCTCATCTGTGTCCTTGATGTGTCTCTACCAGGTGGAGAGAGAGGATACTTGACTCTCATCTGTGTCCTTTATGTGTCTCTACAGGTGGAGAGAGAGGACACTTGACTCTCATCTGTGTCCTTGATGTGTCTCTACCAGGTGGAGAGAGAGGAGACACTTGACTCTCATCTGTGTCCTTGATGTGTCTCTACAGGTGGATAGAGAGGACACTTGACTATCATCTGTGTCCTTGATGTGTCTCTACCAGGTGAAGAGAGAGGAGACACTTGACTCTCATCTGTGTCCTTGATGTGTCTCTACAGGTGGAGAGAGAGGACACTTGACTCTCATCTGTGTCCTTGATGTGTCTCTACCAGGTGGAGAGAGAGGACACTTGACTCTCATCTGTGTCCTTGATGTGTCTCTACCAGGTGGAGAGAGAGGACACTTGACTCTCATCTGTGTCCTTGATGTGTCTCTACCAGGTGGAGAGAGAGGACACTTGACTCTCATCTGTGTCCTTGATGTGTCTCTACCAGGTGGAGAGAGAGGACACTTGACTCTCATCTGTGTCCTTGATGTGTCTCTACAGGTGGAGAGAGAGGACACTTGACTCTCATCTGTTTCCTTGATGTGTCTCTACAGGTGAAGAGAGAGGACACTTGACTCTCATCTGTGTCCTTGATGTGTCTCTACCAGGTGGAGAGAGAGGAGACACTTGACTCTCATCTGTGTCCTTGATGTGTCTCTACAGGTGGAGAGAGAGGACACTTGACTCTCATCTGTGTCCTTGATGTGTCTCTACCAGGTGAAGAGAGAGGAGACACTTGACTCTCATCTGTGTCCTTGATGTGTCTCTACCAGGTGAAGAGAGAGGAGACACTTGACTCTCATCTGTGTCCTAGATGTGTCTCTACAGGTGTATAGAGAGGACACTTGACTCTCATCTGTGTCCTTGATGTGTCTCTACCAGGTGAAGAGAGAGGAGACACTTGACTCTCATCTGTGTCCTTGATGTGTCTCTACCAGGTGAAGAGAGAGGAGACACTTGACTCCCATCTGTGTCCTTGATGTGTCTCTACAGGTGGATAGAGAGGACACTTGACTCTCATCTGTGTCCTTGATGTGTCTCTACAGGTGGAGAGAGAGGACACTTGACTCTCATCTGTGTCCTTGATGTGTCTCTACCAGGTGGAGAGAGAGGACACTTGACTCTCATCTGTGTCCTTGATGTGTCTCTACCAGGTGGAGAGAGAGGACACTTGACTCTCATCTGTGTCCTTGATGTGTCTCTACCAGGTGGAGAGAGGAGACCCTTGACTCTCATCTGTGTCCTTGATGTGTCTCTACCAGGTGGAGAGAGAGGATACTTGACTCTCATCTGTGTCCTTTATGTGTCTCTACAGGTGGAGAGAGAGGACACTTGACTCTCATCTGTGTCCTTGATGTGTCTCTACCAGGTGGAGAGAGAGGAGACACTTGACTCTCATCTGTGTCCTTGATGTGTCTCTACAGGTGGATAGAGAGGACACTTGACTATCATCTGTGTCCTTGATGTGTCTCTACCAGGTGAAGAGAGAGGAGACACTTGACTCTCATCTGTGTCCTTGATGTGTCTCTACAGATGGAGAGAGAGGACACTTGACTCTCATCTGTGTCCTTGATGTGTCTCTACCAGGTGGAGAGAGAGGACACTTGACTCTCATCTGTGTCCTTGATGTGTCTCTACCAGGTGGAGAGAGAGGACACTTGACTCTCATCTGTGTCCTTGATGTGTCTCTACCAGGTGGAGAGAGAGGACACTTGACTCTCATCTGTGTCCTTGATGTGTCTCTACAGGTGGAGAGAGAGGACACTTGACTCTCATCTGTTTCCTTGATGTGTCTCTACAGGTGAAGAGAGAGGACACTTGACTCTCATCTGTGTCCTTGATGTGTCTCTACCAGGTGGAGAGAGAGGAGACACTTGACTCTCATCTGTGTCCTTGATGTGTCTCTACCAGGTGGAGAGAGAGGACACTTGACTCTCATCTGTGTCCTTGATGTGTCTCTACAGGTGGAGAGAGAGGACACTTGACTCTCATCTGTGTCCTTGATGTGTCTCTACCAGGTGGGGAGAGAGGACACTTGACTCATCTGTGTCCTTGATGTGTCTCTACAGGTGGAGAGAGAGGACACTTGACTCTCATATGTGTCCTTGATGTGTCTCTACAGGTGGAGAGAGAGGACACTTGACTATCATCTGTGTCCTTTATGTGTCTCTACCAGGTGGAGAGAGAGGACACTTGACTCTCATCTGTGTCCTTGATGTGTCTCTACCAGGTGGAGAGAGAGGACACTTGACTCTCATCTGTGTCCTTGATGTGTCTCTACAGGTGGAGAGAGAGGACACTTGACTCTCATCTGTGTCCTTGATGTGTCTCTACCAGGTGGAGAGAGAGGAGACACTTGACTCTCATCTGTGTCCTTGATGTGTCTCTACCAGGTGGAGAGAGAGGACACTTGACTCTCATCTGTGTCCTTGATGTGTCTCTACAGGTGGAGAGAGAGGACACTTGACTCTCATCTGTGTCCTTGATGTGTCTCTACCAGGTGGAGAGAGAGGACACTTGACTCATCTGTGTCCTTGATGTGTCTCTACCAGGTGGAGAGAGAGAACACTTGACTCTCATCTGTGTCCTTGGTGTGTCTCTACAGGTGGAGAGAGAGGACACTTGACTCTCATCTGTGTCCTTGATGTGTCTCTACAGGTGGAGAGAGAGGACACTTGACTCTCATCTGTGTCCTTGATGTGTCTCTACCAGGTGAAGAGAGAGGACACTTGACTCTCATCTGTGTCCTTGATGTGTCTCTACCAGGTGGAGAGAGAGGACACTTGACTCATCTGTGTCCTTGATGTGTCTCTACAGGTGGAGAGAGAGGACACTTGACTCTCATCTGTGTCCTTGATGTGTCTCTACCAGGTGGAGAGAGAGGAGACACTTGGCTATCATCTGTGTCCTTGATGTGTCTCTACAGGTGGAGAGAGAGGAGACACTTGGCTCTCATCTGTGTCCTTGATGTGTCTCTACAGGTGGAGAGAGAGGACACTTGACTCTCATCTGTGTCCTTGATGTGTCTCTACAGGTGGAGAGAGAGGACACTTGACTCTCATATGTGTCCTTGATGTGTCTCTACCAGGTGGAGAGAGGAGACACTTGACTCTCATCTGTGTCCTTGATGTGTCTCTACCAGGTGGAGAGAGAGGAGACACTTGACTCTCATCTGTGTCCTTGATGTGTCTCTACAGGTGGAGAGAGAGGAGACACTTGACTCTCATCTGTGTCCTTGATGTGTCTCTACCAGGTGGAGAGAGGAGACACTTGACTCTCATCTGTGTCCTTGATGTGTCTCTACCAGGTGGAGAGAGAGGACACTTGACTCTCATATGTGTCCTTGATGTGTCTCTACCAGGTGGAGAGAGAGGAGACACTTGACTCTCATCTGTGTCCTTGATGTGTCTCTACCAGGTGGAGAGAGAGGACACTTGACTCTCATCTGTGTCCTTGATGTGTCTCTACAGGTGAAGAGAGAGGACACTTGACTCTCATCTGTGTCCTTGATGTGTCTCTACAGGTGGAGAGAGAGGACACTTGACTCTCATCTGTGTCCTTGATGTGTCTCTACCAGGTGGAGAGAGAGGACACTTGACTCTCATCTGTGTCCTTGATGTGTCTCTACCAGGTGGAGAGAGAGGACACTTGACTCTCATCTGTGTCCTTGATGTGTCTCTACAGGTGGAGAGAGAGGACACTTGACTCTCATCTGTGTCCTTGATGTGTCTCTACCAGGTGGAGAGAGAGGACACTTGACTATCATCTGTGTCCTTGATGTGTCTCTACCAGGTGGAGAGAGAGGACACTTGACTCTCATCTGTGTCCTTGATGTGTCTCTACCAGGTGGAGCGAGAGGAGACACTTGGCTCTCATCTGTGTCCTTGATGTGTCTCTACCAGGTGGAGAGAGAGGACACTTGACTCTCATCTGTGTCCTTGATGTGTCTCTACAGGTGGATAGAGAGGACACTTGACTCTCATCTGTGTTCTTGATGTGTCTCTACCAGGTGGAGAGAGAGGACACTTGATTCTCATCTGTGTCCTTGATGTGTCTCTACAGGTGGAGAGAGAGGAGACACTTGACTCTCATCTGTGTCCTTGATGTGTCTCTACCAGGTGGAGAGAGAGGAGACACTTGACTCTCATATGTGTCCTTGATGTGTCTCTACCAGGTGGAGAGAGGACACTTGACTCTCATCTGTGTTCTTGATTTGTCTCTACCAGGTGGAGAGAGAGGAGACACTTGACTCTCATCTGTGTCCTTGATGTGTCTCTACCAGGTGGAGAGAGAGGACACTTGACTCCCATCTGTGTCCTTGATGTGTCTCTACCAGGTGGAGAGAGGAGACACTTTACTCTCATCTGTGTCCTTGATGTGTCTCTACCAGGGTTAGGGTAACGTCTCGTTCTCCATCTTTCTCTTTAATGTAACTCTCGCAACTAGGAGGGATTTTTCAAAAGGCTCATAAGGAATCTTAACAATACTCACCTCTGTGGTCATGAAGTGTTTTGAGAGGCTGGTCATGGATCACATTTGTGCCTCCCTCCCCAGTGATATGGACCCTATGCAATTTGCATACAGGCAAAACAGGTCCACTGACGATGCGGTCTCCCAAGTACTACACAGCACCCTCTCTCACCTAGACTGCCAGAAGGGGGGCTATGTGAGACTGCTGTTCATTGACTACAGCTCAGCGTTCAACACCATAGTCCCCACCAGACTGGTGGACAAGCTGATCGAGCTGGGTCTGAGCTCCGCTCTGAGCGCCTGGATACTGGACGTTCTGAGTGAAAGGCCCCAGGCGGTCAGGGTGGGGGGTCAGACCTCCAACACCATCACCCTGAGTATCGGGTCCCCCCAGGGCTGTGTTCTGAGCCCCCTGCTGTACTCACTATACACACATGACTGTGTGGCCAAGTTCAGCTCCAACTCCATAGTGAAGTTTGCAGACGAGGTGGTGGGGCTGATCTCGGACAACGACGAGAAGGCCTACCGGGAGGAGGTTGAGGTACTGGAACGCTGGTGCCAGGACAACAGCCTGCTGCTGAACATTGGTAAAACCAAGGAGCTGATCCTGGATTTTAGGAGGAGACAGCAGGGGACACACACACCACCGATGATTAACGGGGCTACCGGGGACAGGGTGAGCAGCTTCAAGTACCTGGGGGTCCACATCTCAGAGGATCTGACATGGTCAACACACATAGACTCAGTCGTAAAAAAGGCGAAGCGGCGCCTCTACCGCTTGAGACAGTTAAGGAAGTTCAGAGTATCTGGGAAGATACTCCAGTCCTTCTACTCCGGAGCTGTAGAGAGCATCTTGACTGGAAACATCACTGCCTGGTATGGACACGGCACAGGACAAGAAGGCCCTACAGAGAGTGGTGCGCTCAGCCGAGCGTACTACAGGTATTGCACTACCAACCCTGCAGGTCCTATAACAAGAGGTGCAAATCCAGAGCCTTGCAGAATAATGAAAGACCCACACCACCCCAACAACAGCCTGTTCAAGCTGCTGAGGTCAGGCAAACGCCTGCGAACACCAGCAACTAGGACAGAGAGACTTCGGCTCAGCTTCTTCCCCCAGGCCACCAGAGTCTTGAACACTGAACTCTCCACACACAAGCACACATGAGCACACACACAACACACACACTGTACACGCTCACACACTAGCAGTCACTTTAGCATGAACACACACACACACATGCTGCACACGACCCACACTCAACGGTCACCTTACACAATGAAAAGGTCACTTTAAAAAATAAGAACAGGAGTGGTTTGAGAATGGCGCTGCACCGACCGGCTGCCTTTCTGTTCTGTTCCGTCGAGACTGTGCTTACTTTTGTTAATATTTATAGTTTTAAGAGTTTTGTCTGTACCAACAGTAGGTGCATTTAATGTGTATGACCGTCAGTCACTTATAAACATCGGATTACGGGAAACTTACCGATTGGATTACTCACTGGACCAGCTTTCCGAACCGCAACAATGGCCTGAGGAGATTCTCCGGAGAATAGGACCAGATCCTTTGTTCCTTGATCCCAGGAACAAAGGAACCAGACGGCGTGGGAAGAGAGCTGGGATCCGTAACAGGCTGAGATCCAGACGCCACCGAACACCATTGCCCAGTATATTGCTAGCCAATGTACAATCAATTGACAATAAACTGGATGACATCCGAGCAAGGATTCAATACCAAAGAGACGTTAGGGACTGCAACGTTCTCTGCTTCACCGAAACGTGGCTCACGCCGGAGGTTCCAGACCACGCAATCCAACCAGCCGAACACTTCTTTATCCACCGCAAGGATCGGACAGCAGAGTCCGGTAAACAATGTGGAGGAGGTATTGCCTTCATGTTTAACAACAATTGGAGCGATCCAACTAACGTGAAGGAATTATCCAACCACTGCTGCCCAGACCTGGAATATATAACCATCAAGTGTCGTCCTTTCTTCCTCCCGAGGGAGTTAACGGCGATCATCCTTGTAGGAGTGTATATTCCACCGCAAGCCAGTAACAACGTCGCGCTCTCCAGACTCCACGACGAGGTAAATAGAATACAAGCGGCGAACGTTAACGCCGCCATTTTGGTGCTGGGTGATTTCAATAGCGCCAATCTGAGAAAGGTATTACCTGACTTCTATCAGCATGTGACTTGCAACACCAGAGGCGGTAACATCCTAGATCACTGTTACACGCAATTTAAAGGTGGCTACAAGGCTCATTCTGATAGTAGCTTTGGTAAATCAGATCACGCGTCCATCTTTCTTTCACCAATGTACAAACAGAGAATCGAAAGTACTCCTGTAGTCTCGCGAGAGGTGCAGAAATGGGATTTGACGTCAGAGGAGACGCTCCAGTCTGCGTTTGACTGCACAGACTGGAATGTGTTCCGCGACACAGATAACATTAATGTCTACACGGATACAGTGCTGGACTATGTTTGTACTATGGTGGAAGAAACAATCCCCACTACCAAAATGAGAGTTTACCCAAATCAAAAACCCTGGGTAGACAAATCCGTCCGTGAAGCTCTGAGAGAGCGCACCAAAGCATACAACGACGGCCTAGTGGCAGGCAACATGAATGACCACAAGGTGGCGCGATACAACGTAAGGAGGACAGTGTCAGAGGCCAAACGGCGCTACAGGGATAAAATTGAACTCCAGTTTGAACAAGCTGACTCTAGAGCTATGTGGCAGGGGCTCAAAACGATGACAGACTACAAAGGCGCCTCCCTCAAACTGAACAGTGACATCTCCTTAGCAAATGACCTCAATACCTTCTATGCGAGGTTTGATGCTGGTAATAACAACACCAGCTCACAAGCCACGGCAATGGGGGGGGGGGGGGGGTCGGCTGCTGATGGAGGCGCAGTGTTCAGGGTAACAGAGCATGAGGTGAGGCGGACCTTTAAAAAAGTGAATATCAGGAAGGCAGCAGGTCCGGACGGCATCCCCGGCCGCGTCCTAAAAGTCTGTGCCGACCAACTGGCCCCAGTATTCACTGACATATTTAACCTGTCCTTAGAACAGGCTGTCATCCCCACCTGCCTGAAGAAGTCCACTATTATCCCTGTACCCAAAAAATCCAAGCCTGCTTGCCTCAACGACTACCGCCCTGTAGCTCTCACCTCCATAGCCATGAAGTGCTTTGAGAAGCTAGTAAAGGGCTACATCTGCTCCTCCCTCCCCATCAACATGGACCCCCTGCAATTTGCATACCGCCCCAACAGGTCCACGGAGGATGCCATAGCCCATGTGCTGCACACAGCAGCATCACACCTGGACAAGAGGCAGGGGAACTATGTGAGAATGCTATTCATCGACTACAGCTCGGCATTCAATACCATAGTCCCCTCCATACTCATAGCCAAGCTCAGGGACCTGGGCTTGAACTATGACCTCTGCCAGTGGGTCTTGGACTTCCTGACTGGCAGACCCCAGGTGGTGAGAGCAGGCAACTGCACCTCCTCATCCATCACCCTCAACATAGGGGCCCCCCAGGGCTGTGTTCTGAGTCCCCTCCTCTACTCCCTGTACACACACGACTGTGTGGCTCAGTGGAGTAGCAATACAATCATCAAATTTGCTGACGACACAGTGGTGGTGGGCCTGATCTCTGCCAACGACGAGAGGGCCTACCTGGAAGAGGTCAAGGTCCTGGCGGGATGGTGCCAGGAAAACAGCCTCTCCCTGAACGTCAGCAAAACAAAGGAGATGATTGTGGACTTCAGGAGGTCGGGGGTCAAGGACTACAGCCCCCTCAGCATCGACGGGGCACCGGTTGAGAGAGTCAACAGCTTTAAGTACCTCGGAGCCTACATATCCGAGGACTTGACATGGACCACACACATTGACAGTGTTGTGAAGAAGGCACGACAACGCCTCTACTTCCTCAGGCGCCTAAGGAAGTTCCAAGTCAGTCAGAAGATCCTTAAGAACTTCTACTCATGTACAATAGAGAGCATCTTGACCGGCAACATCACCTCCTGGTTTGGAAATAGCACTGCACAAGACCGAAGCAGACTACAAAGAGTGACACGTTCAGCCGAACGCACAATTGGAGGGGGGCTCCCCACCCTCCAGAACATTTACAACAAGCGTTGCAAGGGCAAGGCTAAGAGAATCATTAAAGACTCCAGTCACCCGAACAACTGGCTCTTTGAACTGCTGCGGTCAGGCAAGTGATACCGGAGTCTCAAGGCGAGCACAGAAAGACTCAGAAGAAGCTTCTATCCCCAGGCCATCAGGCTGCTAAACGAACAATGAACACTACACAACAACAACCACCAAACGCACATAGCACACACATCCACACGCACACACTCACTTTAAACAAACACACTGTAGCACCCACTCCACACACTTTATAGCACACACCCATTTTAAACAAACACACTGTAGCACCCACTCCCCACACTTTATATTTATTGATGAAGGATTGCACTACAACTCGTACACCTTACTGTAAATTGTACCTAAATTGTACCTCATCCCATTTCTGCTTTGCACTATATAGTACTGTACATTAGTACACTGCATAGTATTGTATATTATATGGTAACTCAGAACATTGTACATATGTCTATACCGAACACTGTGACCTCATTTTCTTCTTCTAAATTACATGCTATACTATGTTATTTGATACTATCTTGTCTAGCACAGTCTCTGGAGCGTAACAGTAAGAAGCATTTTGTATGAAAGTATTCTGTACTTCTGTATGACAACTATTAAAGAAACTTGAAACTTGAAACTTGGTTCTTGTATAGTAAACAGAGGGATATAGCAAGCTAGCATAAGGACACATAGTATAACTGTAGATTGTATAGTATAGCATTGTATAGTAGTGTACATAAGACCCAGTGCCTCATCCGTAGCTAACTGTGTACTGCACTATCACAGGACCTTAGCATGTCTTACCATGCTCTTGTAAAAACTCATGTACATATACCTGATATTATTATTACTTGTATTATTGCACATTGTATTATTGCACAAATGTCCTATTCTCATTCCTGTTAATGTATATTCTCAATGATTCTATGTATAGCTATCTAATCGTTTTCAGTTGTATAGTGGGATAGCTTACTCTGCTCGTTGTATTTCCCGTTAAAGTAACAGTTCATTCAAATGTGGTCCTTTGGAAATCACGTGGAGGCGGAGACAGCGCTGCGGGTGAAAACGGTCTGACCGTTGCTTTATTGGAATATCCAACAGCTTAATCAATCAGGTTTACAGCATCAATTATTTTCTATTTCTAATCAGCTCGTCTCGACGGTTTCTTCTCGGCTCTGTTCTCGAACTCTGGTGGGGTGGATTTTCCAGTCTCTGCTTCTCCGTTCTCTCTGCGTGTCTCTCTGCGTCTCGGTGTCTCCGTGTCTCTGTCCCCCCTCCATCATTCAACCTGTAGGTTTTATAGAGAAGAGAGAATCCCCCCCCACCCTTGCCCCATCCAGTGCCGTCACCCCAGAGAGCCTGCTTTTCTATTGGCTAGAAGGTCTCCCCTCTAAGTGAGTCATTTGGGTCTTGCGAAACAGCGTTACAAGGTGACCTTACAGAGGGGACAGGAACTAGTCTTCTCTTAGAATGATCTACCCAAGTGTCCCTGAATGCGACCCTCATACCGATTGAAATAATGGCCTGTTTGGACTGCTTAGCTAAAGTAAACAGAACTCTGGTGCTGGCCTTCAGGCCTGACTTAAAGTTAAGTATTGGGCCCTCCATCCCACTTTGTTGTGTGGGGAAAGAGGTTTCATCCTGTGGTCTCAGTACATCTGTATGAAACGATCACCCTTCCTTTGAACTGTGGGGCTGTGTAGTCATAAAATCTCTTCTAAACCTTACACAAACACGTTTTTCTGCTGGTCTCAGCTTATTTGAAGGCTATCCACATTTGTCCTTCCCTGACCTGTATTCAGTGTTTCCCCTCCGTACATCTCAAGGTAGCTTTTGGCCATCTGTCACCATTTAGACTGAGGCCAGTTAACAGCCTTCTTGTTGACTCAAATGTATGGTTAACCTAACAGGTGATTTGGCATGGCTGTGAGTCTCTATTTTTCTAAGAGAAAATAACCGAGTTCGTTGCTATTTCATATATGTGCATAATTTCTATTGTTTAATGTACAGGTTTTATTTAGATAAATATACGACAATCCACCCTTAGTGGGTTTCATAACCCACTATATAGCACCAATATGTTCTAAATTAAACATGTTAAACCATAATTATCATTTTTGCTAATATTTTCAAAAAATTCAAAAAATCCAAAATTTACACAAATCGAACTACCAAACCCATTTCCGTCTGTACAGTTACAAAATCATCATTCACTCTTTCCGTTGGCTTCTTCCCCAGTCACACACAATATCAGTTATTACTATGACTTTAGACTAAGAAAGCTGTTCCTGTTTTTACAAGGAAACACTCTTTCAATAACAGCTTTTTTGTTTAGACTATTTTATCCATGTTTACTTAGCTTCAAGTTTCAAGTTTCAAGTTTCTTTAATAGTTGTCATACAGAGGTACAGAATACTTTTGTACAAAATGCTTCTTACTGTTGCGCTCCAGAGACTGTGCAAGACAAGATAAGTATGGAATAAAAACATAGTAAAATTAGAAGTAAAAAAAGAGGTCACAGTGTTCAGTTTAGACATATGTACAATGTTCGATGCAGAATAGACGTAGTTACCATACAATATACAATACTGTGCAGTGTACTAATATACAATACTATATAGGGGGACTATATATAGTGCAAGGCAGAAATGGAGAAATGGGACGAGGTGCAATTTAGGTACAATTCACAGTAGGTGTACGAGTTGTAGTGCAAATCCTTTATCAATAAATATAAAGTGTAAGTGTGTTTGTGTGATCTAAAGTGTGGAGAGTGGGTGCTGCAGTGTGTTGTTTGTTTGAGTGAGTGTGTGCGTGTGGGTGTGTGTGCTGTGTGCATTTGATGGTTGTTGCATAGTGATTATTGTTCGTTTAGCGATTATTGTTCGTTTAGCAGCCTGATGGCCTGGGGATAGAAGCTTCTTCTGAGTCTTTCTGTGCTCGCCTTAAGACTTGCCTGACCGCAGCAGTTCAAAGAGGCAGTTGTTCGGGTGGCTCGAGTCCTTAATAATTCTCTTAGCCTTCCCCTTGCACCGCTTGATGTAAATGTTCTGGAGGGTGGGAAGCCCCCCTCCAATTGTGCGTTCGGCTGAACGTGTCACTCTTTGTAGTCTGCTACGGTCTTGTGCAGTGCTATTCCCAAACCAGGAGGTGATGTTGCCGGTCAGGATGCTCTCTATTGTACATGAGTAGAAGTTCCTAAGGATCTTCTGACTGACTTGGAACTTCCTTAGGCGCCTGAGGAAGTAGAGGCGTTGTCGTGCCTTCTTCACAACACTGTCAATGTGTGTGGTCCATGTCAAGTCCTCGGATATGTGGGCTCCGAGGTACTTGAAACTGTTCACTCTCTCAACCGGTGCCCCGTCGATGCTGAGGGGGCTGTAGTCCTTGACCCCCGACCTCCTGAAGTCCACAATCATCTCTTTTGTTTTGCTGACGTTCAGGGAGAGGCAGTTCTCCTGACACCACTGTGACAGGTTCTCTACCTCTTCCAGGTAGGCCCTTTCGTCGTTGGCAGAGATCAGGCCCACCACTACTGTGTCATCAGCAAATTTGATGATGGTGTTGTTGTTCCGCTGTGCTACGCAGTCATGTGTGTACAGGGAGTAGAGGAGGGGGCTCAGAACACAGCCCTGGGGGGCCCCTATGTTGAGCGTGATGGATGAGGAGGTGCAGTTGCCGGCTCTTACCACCTGGGGTCTGCCCGTCAGGAAGTCCAAGACCCACTGGCACAGGTCATAGTTCAAGCCCAGGTCCCTGAGCTTGGCTATGAGTTTGGAGGGGACTATGGTATTGAATGCTGAGCTGTAGTCGATGAACAGCATTCTCACATAGTTCCCCTGCCTCTTGTCCAGATGTGATGCTGCTGTGTGCAGCACATGGGCTATGGCGTCCTCCGTGGACCTGTTGGGGCGATATGCAAATTGCAGAGGGTCCAGGTTGATGGGGAGGGAGGAACAGATGTAGCCCTTCACTAGCTTCTCAAAGCACTTCATGGCTATGGAGGTGAGGGCTACAGGGCGGTAGTCGTTGAGGCAAGCGGGCGTAGATTTTTTGGGTACAGGGATGATGGTGGACTTCTTCAGACAGGTGGGGATGACAGCCTGTTCCACGGACAGGTTGAAGATGTCAGTGAATACCGGGGCCAGTTGGTCGGCACAGACTTTTAGGACGCGGCCGGGGATGCCGTCCGGTCCTGCTGCCTTCCTGATATTCACTTTTTTAAAGATCCGTCTCACCTCATGCTCTGTTACCCTGAACACTGAGTCTCCATCAGCAGACCCCCCCCCCCCCATTGCCGTGGTTTGTAGGCTGGTGTTGTTATTCACAGCCTCAAACCTCGCATAGAAGGAATTGAGATCATTTGCTAAGGAGATGTCACTGTTCAGTTTGAGGGGGGTTCCTTTGTAGTCTGTCATTGTTCTGAGGCCCTGCCACATGCCTCTAGAGTCAGCCTGTTCAAACTGAAGTTCAACTTTATCCCTGTAACGCCGTTTTGCCTCTATTACTGCTCTCCTGACGTTGTATCTTGCCATCTTGTGTTCTTCCATGTTGCCTGTCACCAGCCCGGTGTTGTATGCTGATGTGCACACTTTCAGAGCCTCACGGACGGATTTGTCTACCCAGGGCTTTTGATTTGGGTAGATTTTAATTTTGGTGGAGGGGATTGTTTCTTCTACCTGAGTACAGACATAGTCAATCAACGAAGAAGTGGTCTGCAGGTTCTATTGCGTGATTCGGGACATCTGGACTCAGCCAAGTTTCTGTGAAACAGAGGACGTTACAATCCCGAATGTCCCTCTGGAATTGGATCCGTGCTCTGATGTCATCCAGTTTATTTCCTATCGATTGCACATTGGCCAACAATATGCTGGGCAATGTGGTTCTGTGTCGTTTGGACCTCAGTCTGTTTCGAACCCCCGCTCTCTTTCCTCGTCTTCGCGGCGGTTTCTCCTGGTCTTGGCCATGATAACAAAGGATCTCGGCGGGCCATTTCTGCTGTTCAGCGATCCGATCCAGAGAGCAATCCAAACGGTAAGTTTTCCTTAATCCAATGTCAATGATTGACTGACGGTCATACACATATAATGCACCAACAGTTGGTGCAAATAAAACTCCTAATACTATAAAAATTAACAAAAGAAAGCACAGTCTCGACGGAGCGATCAGAAAGGCAGCCATCAGAGCAGCGCCAGTTCATTCAATGTGTCTGTTTTGTGTAATTGACTCTGCAAGAAAAGATTAATACATCCTACCCAAAAGATTAACACTCTAAACATCGAGGGAGATTCAAACAAGCAAACATAAATCATCTCTTCTCCTTGAAAAGACCACTGAGGCCTCAATTATTCTTCGCTTTCATCCCTGTCAGTTATCCCTGTTTAAACCTCCTGAGGTCTTTACGGCTACCTCGTTTTGACTGTTTTCTTCTTGTTGTATTTTGTGCTAACCACAGCCTCTTCTTTGTTGTATGCAGTTTTTGGTACTGCTCCGACGATTTTCCACAGAAGGAAACGATTTTCCCTCTGTCCTTTTTTGCATTTTGGATTGTTATTTACAAACACACAATGGATTGGAAGGTCTCATTTTTGCACAGATACATTTTTACTGTTCTGTATTCGACAACACTCTTTTTCCAAATTCGTTATCTATATATTCCACAGCTTCAATTATTAATATTCAATCAAATCACCTTTGTCTCATTCATTTTTGTGCTGTACTATCTTACTAGATCAAATATCTCAAGTTCAACACAATCACCACTCCACCCTTGAAAGTGGAATAACCATTTATTACACTATCAATACCTTGTTTCCAGACAGCCTCCTCGGTCCGGACAGCCAGCTCTAGACGAGGCCAACCACCAACAGAACCTATGTGCATGGTAACAAACCACAGTCCCTTTAAACACACATCCCACACACTCTGCCAGCCTTCAACAAGCCGGTGCAGAGTCTCCCATAAGCCAATCATCAATTTCACACGTCTGCACCCTACTTGTAAACTATTTGGCCAATGGCGACCAAAATCTACAGAGCTTACCTATAAACAGAGAAACACGTTCGCCCAACACTTACCAAACCCAAAAACGTGACACAACTCCCCAGAATCTACTCCTGGACTCTCAATGAGCGGAAAACAAAACCATGAACCAGCTCTCGTCCACCCTTAGTTTCCAGCCCATTATATTAGACATTCCTACCAGTCCCGCTGTGTCACCACCACCTGCCATCCCTGACCCAGTTCCTAAAAAAAATAGTGTCAAACAAAAACAAAGAAAATTGCAAACAAACATAAACAAAAATTCGTGAGTGCCTTCATGCAACACACCCATCAACAGAATTAAACTATCAGCTAGAGGCATAAATACCCCCGCATAATCACTAAGAAATTAAAATTAAAAATAATTTTTTTTTTTTTTTTTAAGTCTCCTTGACCACCCTTGGATCAAGTATGTATTATCACTACTAAAATAGTCCTTTGTTATTAACTCTGTTTAATATTATGTCTAATATCAACTGTTTAACCCTTCTCTGACACCGTCTGGTTCAGAGTTCACATGACCACAAGAGCCATTGCGGTGACCATTTTTCTCTCTCTCTCCAATCTGTGCAGCCGGGCCAGGCTGTACAGGTGGGAGATACCAAAAATCGTCCACCATACCCTTCTCCCTTACGTTTTCCTCACTGCCACAGCAAGAGTTGATCAGACACACTGTAGCAAAAAGGAAAACCCATGATTGGTCTATTAATTAACTGTTAGTACGATTGGCTCATGCATCTGTCAGTCATTTCATCTCTCCCTGTTAGTTGCACATCCATCTTAGTCGCTTCCACTCATAACCTAATGTACCAACGCTTCTATATATTTTTTATTCTATTTTTATTCCAATCAGTCCTTTTTCCCATTTTAACTTATTAATAACTCTATTTTCCCGAGCACTATTAGCTTCGCTTGTGCATTCCTGCTTTGTTCTTATTCAACCTATGGCCTTTGCAGACACCCCCTCTTTACACCCCTTCTGAAAATGTCCCAACATTCCACAAGTCCAGCAACTCTGTTTTCTGATGGACTCTTGCTGTCTATTGGACTCTTGCTGAGCCCGCCACCCTTTGCCACATGATCGAGCGAGATGGCCGATTTCTCCACATTGCCAGCACTCAGTCGATGCCAGCCATCCAAGCGGTCCCCCTCTTTGTCGTCCATTTCCTCCTTGGGGCTGCCAGTTCTGTTGTCTGGATGAGAGAGGGACATACCTGTTCTTCCCAGCCGCCGCACCTTGGGCCTTTTGTTGTTGGGAGGGGCCTGGAAACTCACCCCCCCTGCGGCTGTCATCATTCCCTCGCTGCTCCGCTCCCTGTTCAGGTAACAGGGCAAGTGACTTCTCTTGTTCACTGAGTCCTTGTTCTGCAGTACGAAACATGATTTCCAAAATTACATCACATCACAGTCTGTTTCGCCAGCTCTTGTTCTAGCACCTCCCTCTCGCGTGTGACTTGGTCAACCGCCAGCTGCTTCTCCACCAGTTTTCTACGGACTGTCTCATGTCTTTCGGACGCTTCCGTGAATACTCTCTGTCTTTCTGGAGAGAGGCACGTCATCCTCTCCTCCTCCTCCACCCTGGCCCTCGCTGGCTGGCTCCTCGTCACCGGCCCACGCCTCTCATCCCGGCTTTGGTCTCGAGGGACGACTGGACATGGGAAACGGGTGGGCTGTAGAAACTGTTCATGTATAGTTCCATACCTGCTGTCGGTCTCTGTACCAGCCGTACGGCCAGAATAGACTTTGTGGGACTGCTGTAACAACGCCGCTCTTCTCAGTCTCTTTCTCTGTCCCTTGGTTAAACTGCAGTCGCCTGCAATGGACACCCCAGTGTGGCTCGGTTCTGGTTGGAGTAAAACCGTTGTCTCTGGTTCTCTCTCCTGTAAGACCTCCTGTATTGGAATCAAAGTCATTATTTCCAGTCCCTCTGTTATACTGGTCATCTGAGGAAATTTCATCACATCCCACTCAATCAGATTAACTTCAGATATCAATCTTTCTACGGGAGTGTCTGCAAAGGTTGTCAGCCTATTGCTATTGTCGGCATTACTTCTTTTCATCGCTCTTCGTGCTCTCTTTTTCTGTTTTTTATTTTTGTTTCTCAATCTATAACGGCCTCCTTTTTTATACTTAAATACAAGGTTTTGTAAAGGCCTGAATCTCTTTGGCCATGGCTTCTTCACTTCTATTGTGATATTTCCAGTCATTGACATAGACAGATTGTCTACTTTTGCTATTGTTATTGCTTCTAAACCTTCAGTTGTTTCTATCAATGTTCCACTAAGGTGAACTTCCTGTGTACCCGACATTCTCACCACTTCCAAACACACCTGCAATCACCGTTTGGAAGAACAAGTTTCTCTGTGTCCAAACCTATTTTTCGCTACTTGAGTTAAAATTCACCCACACTATCAGATTTATACCGGTGCAGACAGAGATTGACCATTTTCTTATCATTCATACTATACCAAGGCTCATATAGCCGTTTCCCCAATTGGTATTGAAATCGTCAGAGCCCCAGTCCTCGCCGAGCCTGTGCAAAAAGAAAGCAAAAACATAACACTTAATACAGTGGCATTTCCCTTGTCATTTCCTCAATATTTATGCATTGAAAATGTCGGGCATTCCTATACTAATTCTTCTAGAGAGATTCGGTGTGATCTACTTGAATATAACGATACAGCTTTACTTGTTTTTGTCCGTTTGTCCAACCGGAAACTGGAGGTTCCAATCCTTTGTGTGTTCCTTTCACCTTTGGTTCTCTGGGGAACATAATCATTAAGTTCCACACAACCTATCAATTCTAACAAATGGTAAACTTGGTTAGCCATCTGTTCCAATTTCTTTTTGCCTTGTTGAAATTGTCATAATTTATACCTTAAATGACTGCTCCGCGTATTAACTATGTATAAATGTAATATTAACTTCCCTACTTGCTTTCTACTATGAAAATCAAAAACTATACTTATTCCTACATTTCTCACCACATTTACATCTCACGCCTTCATCACATTCTTCATACAACATCATTCTACATTATTTTTCCACACATACCCCCTCACACCACCAAAAAAACCTTTTGGTGGCGTCACTGCTTCCAACCACTATCACGGGAAAAAATTAATCTTTAGCAACTTAGGTCACTAAACCCCTGACCGTTACATAGCCCAGTTGTCCACGTTATTAAATTCATGAACCCCAGTACTATACCCACCGCAACATTCCCCATGATCCCTGAACCCACAGAGACCCGTCATTTCACAGCCCAAAGCATCTTCCCTCAGTTTCGAACCTGAATGAAAACACCCCAAGCCCCCTTCCAAGGAATATCACAACTCGTCCAACCATCACCTGTACCGGCACCTATTTCACATACATAACAGCTACGTAGTTTAAAACAACCACCCAACCAATAACACACAACAAGACGCAAAGCCAACCCTGCCTCCAAGGACCCCAACCGAAGGGGGAAACTAGGGGACTGGCACCTTCCCTAAAATGAAAAACAAAAAACACGCCACAACCGTCTCTAACCAAAACCAACCTAATATAAAACCCATCTCCCTTATAACAAATGCCCAAACTCCTTGCCCCCAGCCACACTCAAGAGGGCCAGTCTGGGGGTTGGAGGGACCCCAACTAGAAACGGTCCGTAACGTACCCACAATCCATTTGAAGGCAAGGCATCGAGGGGGGGCGCACGTGGAGAAATGAAGGGAGGGAGAGAAGGAGAGACACAGGGAGAAATACAAGGAGAGACAGAGGGGGGGAGAGACATACATACGGAAGAGGAGTTCCCAAACGACCATGAATATTAACTTATCCTTCCGTAAAGTAAACACTATTTTAATACAACCACTGCCTCAAGCCCACCATAAGGGCAACCTAACTCGAATACTCTAACTAACTGTATGTCATGTATGTCCTGATGAACCGAAAATGGGGGACCCTGATGTAAACAAGACGAAAGTCTTTCCCTGGTCTGCATCCCCTTAACAATCGTGTGTATTGAGCCGTACTGTATTGCACCCATTCTGAAAAAGTTTTCAATCAACCAATCAATCAACAGAGTCCATCTGGGAGAGAGGGATAGACAGAGGGAAGGGGAGATACCGGGAGGGAGGGAGGGAGGGAGAGCGGGAGGAAGACAGGGAGGGAGAGAGGGAGGACAGATGAAGGGAGGGGGGGCACAGACAGATGAAGGGAGGGGGGGAGCTATAACGGGAGGGGGGGCACAGAGAGGGAAGGAGGGGGGGATGCTATGAAGGGAGATTTATTTATTTTCTTTCTATATTCAGAATCAACCAGCAGACTTCACCGTATAGCCTGGTCCAGTTAACCCACAGCTTAATACAACTAATGGTCTTTGCATGGAGTTCCTAAAAGCCACCACTATACCCCAAGGGACGGAGGGAGGGAGAAGGGAACGGGGGAGGGAGGGATGCAGGGAGAGAGGGAGGGAGGGAGGGAAAGGGGGAGAGAGGGAAAGAAAAAGAGAGACGGCGAGACGAAGGGAGGAGGGGGGGACGGGGGAGGGAGAAGGCAGGCCGAAACCCCACCTGTTCAAAAAGGCCTTCGACTGTCAGCCTCCTATTTTAACTTTATCGCCCTCATTCTTAAATCCTCCGTTTATTCTATGTTTCTAATTAACCATGTTCTATTTCTCCCCTATAACTGTTTTAAACCTGTAGCGTAGCACTCTGGGATCCCATCGAACAAAAAGCGCATCACAAATCCAATCCATTATTATCACTATCATGTGTGGCTGCCGTCCTGGCGGACATCTGTGCTCTACTGAGTGCACCCTTCTAGTCCAGCGAGAGCGCTGACGCTCCGTATTTGAGCAGGGTTGCCGTCTGTCAACACAAGTTGGAACCCTGGAGGAAGCGATATAAGGAAACAAATTGCCAATAACTGTGAAGTTATCTTCAAACCCGTATCAGGAAATAAGCCTCCACACATCTGGTTAAATTAAATGCGAAACAAGACCTCATGTGCGTCTCATGTTACAAACGTGCCCTCGTGAGCAGAGCGCATCACAACTACATCTAAAGGTGCATTGTTTGCAAACATTAGAACTGACACGTGACTCATACGCACACAGGAACGGGAGAGAGGGAGGGAGGGAGAAAGGGAGGGAGAGAGGGTGGCAGGGAGGGAGGGAGAGAGGGAGGGAGGGAGGGAAAGAGAGGGAGGGAGGGAGGGAGGGAGAGAGAGGAGAGGGAGGGAGGGAGGGAGGGAGGGAGGGAGGGAGGGAGGGAGGGAGGGAGGGAGGGAGGGAGGGAGGGAGGGAGGGAGGGAGGGAGGGAGGGAGGGAGGGAGGGAGGGAGGGAAAAGAGTACTATATCTGCATGGGGGGGCACACACTATGGTATAGAGGGAGATGATATCTCATCTCTACAGTGGGGCGGGGGGGGGGGGCACACACCATAGAAGCTATGAAGGGAGAGACTATGAAAGAAAGGAAGTATTCCAGGGAAGGAGCTGTGCCATAGGGAGCTCACACCATATAATAAATGGAAGGATGGAATGGAATGTGGTACCCACTATGATAGTGCAGGATGGATGGAAGGGGGGAGGGGAAGGGGGCACACACTATGATAATGCAGGATGGCACCCATTATAATAGTGCAGGATGGCACCCATTATAATAGTGCAGGATGGCACCCATCATAATAGTGCAGGATGGCACCCATTATAATAGTGCAGGAGGGGGCACACCCTATAGGGAAGGCTACAGTGGGGAGGGGGGGCCCTGATGAAACTTCTAGTATCCTCTCATATACTGTACCATTTTAGCATAAAAGGGGAAAAAAGGAGGGAGGGAGTGGAAATGGGAGGGAGGGATGGAGGAAGAAAAGGAGGTGAGGGAGGGAGAGAGAGAGAGGAGAGGAGAGGAGAGGAGAGGGAGGGAGTGAGGTGAGGGAGGGGGTATGGGAGGGAGGGGGGGCGAGGGAGGGAGAGAGAGAGAGGGAGGGATGGAGGAAGGGAGGGGGGCAACCTAGGGAGAGAGGGCCAAGCAACAGCAGAGGTGTATCCATTTCAAAGACAACACCGCCCCCTGCTGTCTCCATTCGCACATCAACCCCATTGCCCCACAGTACTCCCAACGTCCTGCAGAAGGCGCCCTCACCCTCCTAATAACAAGTGCGTCATCACGCAGCCACCCCTCCCATGACGTCAGCCGACGTGCTCACACAACATGAACCCCAATTCCCAGAATTCCCTGTACCAAATCGTAGTCCGGCATTAAGGATGGCTTCCCGCGAGACGTCGCCACAGGCTTACGTCCCGTTTACACACACAAGGTCCCGCTGTCAGCCAAAATAGCATCACGCGATATTCCCCGAGACTCCCAGCATGCAACATTGTTAGCACAGGTAGCTTTAGCATGTTAGCATAGTTAGCTTAGCATTTTTAGCATAGTTAGCTGTCCACTGCTAACACCATTAGCTTAATACTGTTAGCCCAATTAGCTTAGCTCAATGTTGCTATCGCTCGATTAGCCTAGCACGGCTAGTTAGCTTAGCCTAGCCCCTACAACCCTTTTCCTATACGGCCCACTATCCTGTTGATGTGAGCGGCACAACACATCGCGACGTCTTGCACAACCCAGTCATACTCTATAACATAATTTTAACTTTATTAACACTTTGAGTGCCGGGACACGTCTTCTCACGTCTTTGCTGGCCATGCTAAAGTTGCCGGGGGACGCTGTACAGTGTCCTTATATCAATATTTCAAAAATCTGCGATCGGATTCATAATGTCCCTCCGCTGGCCTGAGATCCACCAGCAGGACCCACTGAGCTCTCTGGCGGTTCAGGAGCGCCATCTGGTGGCCGATCGGCGCAACCGCTTAACAGGAAGCGCAGTAGAGGTTTTGCTGGTCGGCCATATTACTTCCAGGCACTCGGTATAGGTTCCGGCACTCTAGCTCGTCACACTACATAGCGATCGATTGCCAATAACTCGATAAACAACATGATTTGGACGTATATACCATTATACAAGCTGGAGATGGACCGGGTAATAATATATCCCATAATGATAAAATTTCTACTCGACGATGATCGCCCAACGGCGCGCGGAGACTGGGGTGAGTTTCAGCGTGTAACGTTACCGTCTTCGATAATAACTGATATTATCAACATTTGACCCACATTAGATGATTGGTATAACGCTGCCCACGGAATTATAAACGCCCCCTCGCCCATCCGGTCAACATCAGATGACGTGTAGTAACTTCTAGAAGTACGTCTAGTTGGAATTTTTTATATCGCGCTGATTGCCATCAAACTGTATTTCATCATCAATATAATGCATTTGGGGCTATATATCACGTTCTGGAGAAAGCTGCAGAAAGAGATGAAAACATACTTATACATTAGACCATACTTTACTATGAATATGTGAATGAAAAAGTTTAACGTTGCTACACAATGAACAATACATATAGGACTTTGAATGGGCCCTAATAATGGCAATGTAGCAATAGAATTTAAAAAGTTATAGCCCTGCAAAGAAGGGGACTTTCTCCATAGACAAATAGCGCTGGCAAACTATGGTATATCATTAATTTAACCTTAGGCAACCAAAGTGCTAAGCATTCGTTTATAAACCCTACAGTAACATTTTCTAGTTTGCCCGCCCGTCCGGCCCCGGCCGGCTCCGTATTTTAAATCTAACGCTCCCGATCCAGCCCCGTATTTCAAATCTAACGCACCCCCTCTAGGCCCCTCCAAACAGACGCTCCTAGTGACGTCATCAGTGGTGGCCGCGATCTGCCATTATTTCATCGAAGCAGAAGAAGAACCCTGCTTTCTTTGATCTTTACTACATTAAACCATGACCTTATTACCACTGATCCAAAAATTTCAAAGAACGTCACACATCCCTTTGGTACCATCTCACTCGCCATTCACTCAATTCATTCGATATCGCAACGCAGCGTCCCTACGGTATGCACGTCGTTCTCGCGGACAGTGTTATGGTGTCCCCGCGGCCGTTTTCCATCCCTAGAGTTATCATAATGATACAAAAAATACTGGCATCCACTTCATAACCTCTAGCCGACTCATTTACACACATTCTCTCTCATCCGCACAGTTACACTCATACTTCCATTCAGCAACATAATCATTCTTAGCACTGGTCAACCTTGCACATCATGTAGCATCATTTGGTAGCCTTTCAGCCACCATGGATGAAGCTATAAGTTCCGTCATCTCAACACAACAGTCGTACTAAACATTAATAACCCCCAGCATTCCCCGTTAGCTTGCAACGTAGCTTAGCATGTATTAGCCCTGCTTTGTATAGCAGTAGCTTCCCGGGTATAAAACGGCTTTATTCCGTATACTGCAACAATATAGTAATCCGCGACGTTTAGCGTTATGATGACGTACGTTTGATCATAGCTATGATACCATGCATGTGTCATCCTATTTCATCTAAACAACATATATACATTGTTATATACCAAAGTCCTTATATAATGCCTCATCGCTTCTAAGTGCAGTTTTTTAGTTCGAACATAAGCGCAGTTCTTTATAACCCCCCAGTGCACAAGTGCTAATTTTTCCGAGGTTTAAGAGGACTACCTTACGCGCTCCAGATCTCTTGTTCCGTAAGAATTAAACGGATTCGTACGACGTCGATTTGTCTTTAGCAACGTACAAACCAGACGTCTCTAGTTATTGTCATTGCATTTGAACCTACGATTCTAAACAAGAGTCTCTGTCGCCTAACCTGGCGCAATCCTCCAGCCCCTCAGCAGTGCGCGACCTGAACTATATTATTGTCCAACCCGATCGCGCCAATCCCCTTCATTTCATTAGTGCCGATACGGCTGTGCGCTCAATCGTTTAACTCGATCGCGCCAATCCCCTTCATTTCATTAGTGCCGATACGGCTGTGCGCTCAATCGTTTAACTCGATCGCGCCAATGCAACCATTCCCTACCCCTGTTCGAAATCTGCCCAAACAAACCCTGACAATACAGACACATCTCCAACTCACCGTTTGACCTCTGCTGGTTGTTGTTGCTCGAGGATGGTGTAGTCAGGCGTCGTTGCTCTGCTCTGAGAGTTTTTGAAGTTCTGTTGTGTCCTTGTCCTGGGTTCCGTTCGGATGTACAGCCCGGGCAGTCACGGCGCCAGATTAATGTATATTCTCAATGATTCTATGTATAGCTATCTAATCGTTTTCAGTTGTATAGTGGGATAGCTTACTCTGCTCGTTGTATTTCCCGTTAAAGTAACAGTTCATTCAAATGTGGTCCTTTGGAAATCACGTGGAGGCGGAGACAGCGCTGCGGGTGAAAACGGTCTGACCGTTGCTTTATTGGAATATCCAACAGCTTAATCAATCAGGTTTACAGCATCAATTATTTTCTATTTCTAATCAGCTCGTCTCGACGGTTTCTTCTCGGCTCTGTTCTCGAACTCTGGTGGGGTGGATTTTCCAGTCTCTGCTTCTCCGTTCTCTCTGCGTGTCTCTCTGTGTCTCGGTGTCTCCGTGTCTCTGTCCCCCCTCCATCATTCAACCTGTAGGTTTTATAGAGAAGAGAGAATCCCCCCCCACCCTTGCCCCATCCAGTGCCGTCACCCCAGAGAGCCTGCTTTTCTATTGGCTAGAAGGTCTCCCCTCTAAGTGAGTCATTTGGGTCTTGCGAAACAGCGTTACAAGGTGACCTTACAGAGGGGACAGGAACTAGTCTTCTCTTAGAATGATCTACCCAAGTGTCCCTGAATGCGACCCTCATACCGATTGAAATAATGGCCTGTTTGGACTGCTTAGCTAAAGTAAACAGAACTCTGGTGCTGGCCTTCAGGCCTGACTTAAAGTTAAGTATTGGGCCCTCCATCCCACTTTGTTGTGTGGGGAAAGAGGTTTCATCCTGTGGTCTCAGTACATCTGTATGAAACGATCACCCTTCCTTTGAACTGTGGGGCTGTGTAGTCATAAAATCTCTTCTAAACCTTACACAAACACGTTTTTCTGCTGGTCTCGGCTTATTTGAAGGCTATCCACATTTGTCCTTCCCTGACCTGTATTCAGTGTTTCCCCTCCGTACATCTCAAGGTAGCTTTTGGCCATCTGTCACCATTTAGACTGAGGCCAGTTAACAGCCTTCTTGTTGACTCAAATGTATGGTTAACCTAACAGGTGATTTGGCATGGCTGTGAGTCTCTATTTTTCTAAGAGAAAATAACCGAGTTCTTTGCTATTTCATATATGTGCATAATTTCTATTGTTTAATGTACAGGTTTTATTTAGATAAATATACGACACTGTCTTATTACTTGTGTTGCACATCGCTGCGGGCATGCCCCCCCCCCCCCATGTCACTGTATGCTTGTATGCCGTGACAAATAAAACTCTTGACTTGACTTGAACACAGCATTATGACGGCAAACTGAAAGAAACAAGGGGATTAAAAGAAGCTCTCTTGTTAATAATACATCTATTTTATATAGCGCTTTTCCAGGTGCTCAAAGACGCTTTACATGGGCAGGAGAGACAAACTATGGCAAAACAAAAAACAGAACAAAAATAATACATGACAAAAATAAAATAAAATAACACCGACAGAATTAGAGGTCAAAAGCAAGATTGAAAAGGTGAGTTTTGAGGGCTGATTTAAAAGATGTCAGGGTGTTTGCATCACGGATATGGCTGGGGAGGGCATTCCAGAGGGAGGGGGCAGCAGCAGCGAAGGCCCTGTCGCCCCAGGTCCGGAGCCTGGTTGTGGGAGGTGTTAGGAGGTTGGCATCTGCAGACCTAAGGCGACGGGTGGGCGTGTGACGGTGGAGGAGGTCGGACAGGTAGGGAGGGGCAAGGTTGTTGAGGGCTTTGAATGTGATGAGTAGTATTTTAAAATGTATCCTGTATTTGATTGGAAGCCAGTGGAGGTCGTGGAGGACAGGGGTGATGTGATCAGAGCGACGGGTGGAGGTGAGCATGCGGGCAGCAGAGTTTGTTGGGCCCTTTCTGTGTGGAGTTTTCATGTTCTCCCCTGGGTGCTCCAGTTTCCTCTCACACCAGAAGACATGTCAGGTTGCCTCTCACACCAGAAGACATGTTAGGTTGCCTCTCACACCAGAAGACATGTTAGGTTGCCTCTCACACCAGAAGACATGTTAGGTTGCCTCTCACACTAGAAGACATGTTAGGTTGCCTCTCACACCAGAAGACATGTTAGGTTGCCTCTCACACCAGAAGACATGTTAGGTTGCCTCTCACACCAGAAGACATGTCAGGTTGCCTCTCACACCAGAAGACATGTTAGGTTGCCTCTCACACCAGAAGACATGTCAGGTTGCCTCTCACACCAGAAGACATGTTAGGTTTCCTCTCACACCAGAAGACATGTTAGGTTGCCTCTCACACTAGAAGACATGTTAGGTTGCCTCTCACACCAGAAGACATGTTAGGTTTCCTCTCACACCAGAAGACATGTCAGGTTGCCTCTCACACCAGAAGACATGTCAGGTTGCCTCTCACACCAGAAGACATGTCAGGTTGCCTCTCACACTAGAAGACATGTTAGGTTGCCTCTCACACCAGAAGACATGTTAGGTTTCCTCTCACACCAGAAGACATGTTAGGTTTTCCTGCCGTTGCCCTTGAGCAAGGTACTGCATTATAAGTGCTTGGTCCCCAGGCGCTGCACCATGTGTGGCGGCCCACTGCTCCTAAACAGTAAGGAGGGGGTCAAATGTAGAGCACGAATCTCCCCAAAGAGATTAATAAAGGTTCATCTTAACATGTTACCTCTATCTATCTATCTATCTATCTATCTATCTATCTATCTATCTATCTATCTATCTATCTATCTATCTATCTATCTATCTATCTATCTATCTATCTATCTATCTATCTATCTATCTATCTATCTATCTATCTGTCTATCTATCTATCTATCAGTTGTGGTCTCGACTGGTCTTGAAATAAAACTCCTATAAAAGTCCTTTTTGTCAGAGACCGAGTCAAGACTGAGTAAAAATGCAGTCTAGTCAGAGACGAAACAAGGAAAGTGAAGCATCGCCTCATTGATTCATTGAACCATGATTTTGGTATCGATCACCATAGCAGCGATTGAAGCTTTGAAGCATTCCCTCCTAATAACATGCAATTCCAGTGGCGGCTCGCCACTGGTGGCGCTAGGGCGCCGACCCACCTGTTAAATGAGAGAAGAAGAAAAATTTTTTTTTTTTGTTTTTTGTTTTATAGCCCTATAAATAATATAAACATGTTTAAAATTAATAATATTTACTCATTTTAAGTATGTTTGTATTTCCAATGCACAATATAACGTTATTATCTAAATAAAAAAAACAGCGTTTTCATGGGCAGGAAGTGACGTTTTTTTTTATTTTTTCGTATTTCTCGCCCGGGCAAGAAGCGATAGCGCTCTGACTGCGCGTCACAGTTTGATCGCTGTCTCCGTCACAGCCAATCAGTGCATACGGCGTTGTGCGTTGAAATATGACTATTATGTTGGAATCCGAGCGCGATTTGAAGCGGTCTAGAAAGCAGCGTGAACTTCCGTGAGAATTTCCATAGCCGCATTTCGTGGAGACGCTCTCTGATTGGCCGACGCCAGTATTTTTTTCTATGGCAGAATTTCACAGAGACCATCTCTGATTGGCCGAATCCAATTTCTAATGTTCCAATTCTAGCTTCTAGCTTGGTTCCTGGTACTAGGACTGTTGTTTGTCTTAGAGCGTGCCGTGCTGTGACTGCAAGTTCTTTAGACTGTTAAGCTTAAGCACTCTTTCAAAGTTGGTTAAGGTTAGAGTTTGTCTTAGAGCATGGCGATAGAACGCCAGGTAGTTTGCAGTCTGTTCGAGCGGAAATGGACAAAGGAATGTACTTGTTGAGTGTTGTGCTAACGTCGACGAGCTCAGCTGAGCTAACACTTGGCTAACAAGCTATATGGCGGATTATACACGTTTCCTGCCCTGGACGTTTCAACTAAACAGTGAGTCTCTCTCTCTCTCTCTCTCTCTAACGTTAGTAGTACTACTAGGCTGGTGCGGGCTAACTGGCTATCGTTCTGGGAGCTAACGTTAGTAGTACTACTAGGCTGGTGCGGGCTAACTGGCTTAACGTTAACGGTTGTAAATAGTTTTTTTAGGAGCAGTACTACTGCTGGCCATTCATGAAGCGAGACATTGCTGATTGTTTATTTATCGATGGCTCATTGATTTAACTACTGCAGCTCTCTCGGATTGAAAATACGTGGATTATGGCTTGTTCAATATTGTCTATGTTTGAATGAATGAATGAATGAGAACTTTATTAACAGATTGCAGAATGGGTACAATACAGTACGGCTCAATACACACAATTGTTAAGGGGATGCAGACCAGAGAAAGACGTTTGTCTTGTTTACATCAGGGTCCCAGATTTTCGATTCATATCGATAGTTTAATAGCTAGCCTTGGCTCGTTTAACAATATGCAAAATATGTGTACAGCCCTGTACTCATACTGAAGTTATTCTTGGTATATAATAGGTCTGATTGTGTAACGAATCGATTCCACGTCGCGCTGTGTGTGAGAGAGAGAAGGAGAGAGGGAGAGATCTGCCTGTGTTTGGAGACGGGCGAGTTTTGTTTCTAACTTTTCTATTTATATTGTGTTTCAAGTTGTGAATTAGAGTCTAGACTATACTTTATTTGACTGGTTGTGTGTTGTTGTAGTAACAGCTGAGCGACTCGTTCATAAGAGCCGATTCATTGCCGTGAGCGTGAGTCGAATCGCTCACGTCTTGCCATGAGTCTTGCGTGGTACAGTACTGTACTGTACATGTTTGCAAAATATTTGGTATAGCGCCCCTAGTGGCGAAGTACCCAGCGGCCGCCACTGTGCAATTCCTA